>NW_027506943.1:106505-116505 GCF_052324685.1 Brachyhypopomus gauderio | reverse complement strand
GTTGACCCAATGGTGCGGTGACCCAATGGTGCGGTGACCCAATGGTGCGGTGACCCAACGGTGCGGTGACCCAATGGTGCGGTGACCTGGCCCTGCCCAGGTTGCTGGCGAGGTTGCTATCGTGACACTGGGCCGGACGCTCTTTCAGGTTCCCGCCGAGGACTGCGCTCCCATACCGCACTCCCATACCGCTCTCCCATACCGCTCTCCCATACCACACTCTCATACCGCTCTCCCATACCGCTCTCCCATACCGCTCTCCCATACCGCTCTCCCATACCGCACTCTCATACCGCACTCTCATACCGCTCTCTCATACCGCTCTCTCATACCGCTCTCTCATACCGCTCTCTCATACCGCACTCCCATACCGCACTCTCATACCGCTCTCCCATACCGCACTCTCATACCGCTCTCCCATACCGCACTCCCATACCACACTCTCATACCGCTCTCTCATACCGCTCTTTCATACCGCACTCTCATACCGCACTCCCATACCGCTCTCCCATACCGCACTCTCATACCGCTCTCCCATACTGCACTCTCATACCGCTCTCCCATACCGCTCTCCCATACCGCACTCTCATACCGCTCTCTCATACCGCACTCTCATACCGCACTCTCATACCGCTCTCCCATACCGCTCTCCCATACCGCACTCTCATACCGCTCCCCCATACCGCACTCTCATACCGCTCTCCCATACCGCTCTCTCATACCGCACTCTCATACCGCACTCTCATACCGCTCTCCCATACCACACTCTCATACCGCTCTCCCATACCGCACTCCCATACCGCTCTCCCATACCACACTCCCATACCACACTCTCATACCACACTCTCATACCGCACTCTCATACCGCTCTCCCATACCACACTCTCATACCGCTCTCCCATACCACACTCTCATACCGCTCTCCCATACCACACTCTCATACCGCACTCTCATACCGCTCTCCCATACCGCTCTCCCATACCGCACTCTCATACCGCTCTCCCATACCGCTCTCTCATACCGCTCTCCCATACCACACTCCCATACCACACTCTCATACCGCACTCTCATACCGCTCTCCCATACCGCTCTCCCATACCGCACTCTCATACCGCTCCCCCATACCGCACTCTCATACCGCTCTCCCATACCGCTCTCTCATACCGCACTCTCATACCGCACTCTCATACCGCACTCTCATACCGCACTCTCATACTGCACTCTCATACCGCACTCTCATACCGCTCTCCCATACCGCACTCTCATACCGCTCTCCCATACCGCACTCCCATACCGCTCTCCCATACCACACTCTCATACCGCTCTCCCATACCACACTCTCATACCGCACTCTCATACCACACTCTCATACCGCTCTCTCATACCGCTCTCTCATACCGCACTCTCATACCGCACTCCCATACCGCTCTCCCATACCGCACTCTCATACCGCACTCTCATACCGCTCTCCCATACCGCTCTCCCATACCGCACTCTCATACCGCTCTCTCATACCGCACTCTCATACCGCACTCTCATACCGCTCTCCCATACCGCTCTCCCATACCGCACTCTCATACCGCTCTCTCATACCGCTCTCCCATACCGCTCTCTCATACCGCACTCTCATACCGCACTCTCATACCGCACTCTCATACCGCTCTCCCATACCACACTCTCATACCGCTCTCCCATACCGCACTCCCATACCGCTCTCCCATACCACACTCCCATACCACACTCTCATACCGCACTCTCATACCGCACTCTCATACCGCTCTCCCATACCACACTCTCATACCGCTCTCCCATACCACACTCTCATACCGCTCTCCCATACCACACTCTCATACCGCACTCTCATACCGCTCTCCCATACCGCTCTCCCATACCGCACTCTCATACCGCTCTCCCATACCGCTCTCTCATACCGCTCTCCCATACCACACTCCCATACCACACTCTCATACCGCACTCTCATACCGCTCTCCCATACCGCTCTCCCATACCGCTCTCCCATACCGCTCCCCCATACCGCACTCTCATACCGCTCTCCCATACCGCTCTCTCATACCGCACTCTCATACCGCACTCTCATACCACACTCTCATACCGCACTCTCATACCGCACTCTCATACCGCTCTCCCATACCACACTCCCATACCACACTCTCATACCGCACTCTCATACCGCACTCTCATACCGCTCTCCCATACCACACTCTCATACCGCTCTCCCATACCACACTCTCATACCGCTCTCCCATACCACACTCTCATACCGCACTCTCATACCGCTCTCCCATACCGCTCTCCCATACCGCACTCTCATACCGCTCTCCCATACCGCTCTCTCATACCGCTCTCCCATACCACACTCCCATACCACACTCTCATACCGCACTCTCATACCGCTCTCCCATACCGCTCTCCCATACCGCTCTCCCATACCGCTCCCCCATACCGCACTCTCATACCGCTCTCCCATACCGCTCTCTCATACCGCACTCTCATACCGCACTCTCATACCACACTCTCATACCGCACTCTCATACCGCACTCTCATACCGCTCTCCCATACCACACTCTCATACCGCACTCTCATACCGCTCTCCCATACCACACTCTCATACCGCTCTCCCATACCGGACTCTCATACCGCTCTCCCATACCGCACTCTCATACTGCTCTCCCATACCGCTCTCTCATACCACACTCTCATACCGCTCTCCCATACCGCTCTCCCATACCACACTCTCATACCGCTCTCTCATACCGCTCTCCCATACCGCACTCTCATACCACACTCTCATACCGCTCTCCCATACCACACTCTCATACCGCTCTCCCATACCACACTCTCATACCGCTCTCCCATACCGGACTCTCATACCGCTCTCCCATACCGCACTCTCATACTGCTCTCCCATACCGCTCTCTCATACCACACTCTCATACCGCTCTCCCATACCGCTCTCTCATACCACACTCTCATACCGCTCTCCCATACCGCTCTCCCATACCGCTCTCCCATACCGGACTCTCATACCGCTCTCCCATACCGCACTCTCATACTGCTCTCCCATACCGCTCTCTCATACCACACTCTCATACCGCTCTCCCATACCGCTCTCCCATACCACACTCCCATACCACACTCTCATACCGCTCTCCCATACCGCACTCTCATACCGGACTCTCATACCGCTCTCTCATACCGCTCTCCCGTACCGCGCTCTCATACCGCGCTCCCGTACCGCGTTCTTATACCGCGTTCCCATACTGTGCTCTTATACCACGCTCCCATACCGTGTTCTTATACCGCGCTCCCATACCGTGCTCTTATACCGCGCTCCCATACCGTGCTCTTATACCGCGCTCCCATACTGTGCTCTTATACCGCGCTCCCATACCCGAGTCCAAACCGCGGCCCAGGCTGGCGCCCATAGGGGTGGCACCTGGCAGCCCCAGACGCCTGGCTCAACCTTTTCGAGCACAGGTAGCGATCGTCGACGGAGATACATTTGTTTCCTTTAAAGGTTGTGGCTTTCTCGGCCTGCAGCTTTCCATGGTAACGGTATCGCGGGCGGGCGGCACAGAGGCGGGCCCGCGGGCCACACTGTACCTGATACACCTCAGCCATCTCCCACGAGCTCCTCCACACCGCATCTGCATATGAATCCCTCACTCTTTGATGGGAGTTCAATCATCGCCCCTTTGACTCCCATGATACAGCGTCCTGATTAGGATTATCCTCTGAATGCGAAAGGCCACGCTTGCGTGATTGGGTCCGTGTGGCACGGGCTCCTGGCGGGCGGCGCCCTGATTCGGTCTCGCCACCTCGGCCGCGCCACTCTGAATAGAGCCGGTGTGCCACGGCCCCTCGTTTCCTTATTCCGCGTTTCATTACTGACGCACTCCGCTCCCTGATTACATTACCCAGCCGAACACTCACCCGAGTCCATATCCCGGCGCCGACGAAACCTGGCTTACCTTCTAACTTCTGCCACCCCCTCTCCCCCTCCACCTCTCTCTCTCTCTCTTTCTCCCTCCCTCCACCCATCATCTCCCCCTCTCTCATTCTCGCTCTCTCCGCACAGCGGGAGCTGGTCTTGTGCTGTATGTGTGTTTCACAGCATGACACATTTGTCTGCGTCTTGCCGTAAAAAGGGGGAAGATCTTGGGTGTTATTACGCTCAATCCTGGACACGCTCACTCTCACTCTGTGTGTGTGCGTGCGTGTACACACAAGACATGGACGCCACTTCTCCGTTCATTCAGCTCTAGACTGCGGTGGTTGCAAACTGTAAATCACTCCTGTCTTTTCCCACTGTCCTACCACTGTGGTCTCTCCACCTCTCTCATCTTGGAGGGTGGAGGGAAAGGTGGATGTAGTCAGCAACACCCACACCATGTACGCTTGCTCTTTTGCCAGGGCTTTCTGGGGTTTTTTTTACCCATCTCTCCCTTGCTGGTTTCTGGAGGGGCTTCATTGTGGAGTATCATGGAGTATCATGGAGTATCATGGAGTATCATGGAGAAGTGTGTATGTCCTGTCTGCATAAGTTGTGCTCTTTAATGCTTCTCACTTTTTCCCACTGTGCTCAGAACTCTTGCTCAGTAACGTTTGCCTGCTGTTTCAGGAGATAATCCTGTTTGTATACTGGCCTCTCAGCTTTTTCACATCAGACATTCAGTAGGAAATGGACAAGTTTGTTTGTGTTTGGGTGTGTGTGTGTGTGTGTGTGTGTGTGTATCTATATGTGTAGCTTTAATGTGTCTTGTGTGCATGTTTGTGTGTCTGCGGATTTGTTTGAGTGTGGGTGTGTGTGTGTGCACGAAAGTGTGCATTGAGGCTCTCTGCTGAGAGTGCCTCGATTTGTCGTCCTGCATCGTGTGTGTGTGTGTGTGTGTGTGTGTGTGTGTGTGTGTGTGTGTGGAGACAGTGTTCTATTTAGTACATTCTAAACCAGGCTGGAGTGTTTATAGAGAGAGCTCATTCTCCTCTTAGAAAGTGAGAGCCTGTATCCACCATTGCCTCATGCACTGAGGCCTGAGGGCCCACGATTCACTGCCTCATGGCCAAGATCTGCCCCCCACCCCCCCTGTGGGATGTTGGAGTGCCAGCCTCACCACCGTGGTCTGGCCCCAAGTGCGGATTGTATGGAGAAGCTGTGCTGGGTTGGTGTTGGAGCGTAGCACAGGTTCTTATGCTCCCTAAAGCCGGTGAAAAGCAGTGTGGTGAACTGTAGCTACCTGCTGCTAGCAAGTTTCAGCCGCCAAAGCCAGAGGTCCACCAGCTCCTTTGTTTGGCACTGTCATACCGCGCTCTCGTACTGCGCTCCCATGCCAGAGTCCAAACCGCGGGCCAGGCTGGCGCCCATGGGGGGTGGCACCTGGCGGCCCCAGACGCCTGGCTCAATCCTGTTCATGTATATCCCTGTTGACACCACGGGAGGAGGAGCAAGAGCCCTGTCTGTCTGTAAGTGGTTGGGGTGAGCTCTCCGTGTGGTACGCTGGCTTGTGTCTCTAGAGCTCACAGCAGAGTTACAGATTATCACTGTTTACTTTTGAAGGTTGTTTACTTTGGACAAAAGCTGAAGATGAGAAGATTGGGGAGGAACTGATGCGATAGGAAGAGATGTATGGTGCTTTGGGATTTCATTATCAGATTGGTTTTGATTCCGCACGCTTGCTAAATCAAACTGAAAAGAAACGTGATCATGTGGAACATACATATAATGAAGTAATAATTTAATTTAGCCAAAGCTGTGTTCCCCTTCATCTGTGATGTATAGTTGGGATCAACAGAAATCTTTGGTACGGTAATTTGGACAAGGGCCCGAGTAGTTCTAAATCACAGAAGTAGGCTAAAATGGCTTTGTGTTATCCGCAGTCTCTCTTGTGTCATTACCCACCTGCCGCCCCTATTAGTTTCCCAGTCCTGCTTTGCGTTAATGTCTTCGGAGTGGAGCTTGATTATGGTGGAGGATGACAGTGTAATTTGTGCTATTACGGAGCTGTGTGTCTAATGTTAACAATGAGCGCGGTCCGCTAATGAACAGGACAGATTAGTGTGGCCCGGCGCCGGGGTGTGATTACGGGCCAAGCCACGTGAGCTTCCACACACGGCGCCCCTGTGTGTGGGAGCTCACGTGAGGAAGGCACGTCCGTGTCCGCGGTCAGGAAGAAGGCCCTTCCGGAATGTTCCATAGTTCTGAGGCTCCAGTTTGATCTGTTTTTTTGTCTTTGATTTTTTTGTTGCTTTTCCATGCCCATGTCTGCCTCCTCAAACAGCATAAGCTCAAACGAGGCCTTTTTCTTTTCTCTTTCGATTTTTCAGATTTGTTTTATTGCTTACACTCTGACACGGTTCAGCGTACCTCACTAGCGCGTTTCCGTTTTCGGTCTTTTCCTGGAGGAATGAGGTGAGCTCTGCTCTTCCTCTTGGGCTCTGTTTACGTTTCACAGTCACAACCAAATGAGTTATAGATTTCTTCCTCAAACCAGACAGATTTCTGAAATAATTTAATTTAAATGATCATTTATGAAGGCCTTATTATTGTGCACTGTCAGTCAGGTGTCAGAGATAAAAAAAAATCATTTTAAACTAGGCGAAGACATGCCTATGAATATTTATGAGATAATAAACTTCATTGGTGCCAAGATTCCCTCCAATCACCTCTGAAATCGCTCCTGAGATCACTTTCATTTTTAAGCAATTGCTTCAGTAAGGCTGGCATCTATAACTGAATGTATGGTTAGGGTCTAGAGGCATCCATAACTGAATATATGGTTATAGTCTAGATGCCTCTATAGCTGAATATATGGTTATGCTCTAGAGGCCTCCATAACTGAATGAATGGTTATGGCCTCCAAAGGCTTTCATAGAGCTAGCTGCTGACCTAGCTTCATCTTGAAGAGAACATCTTGAAAGTTCTCCACGGCAACGTTTCTCCGGGGTTCTACAGAATCAAATAGGTAGCAGGGAGAAAGTGAGGACGAAGGAGGTTGGAGGTGTGGCTTCAGAAGCTGCTATCTCGCCAAGGGTCTAACAGAGAACAACGGCGAAAGGCGGAGACCCAGGTAGAGGGCGGAGACCCAGGCAGAGGGCGGAGAACCAGGCACAGGGACGCCACTACATTGTCCAGCCTGTGGGCTCCAGCCCTGTCCTTCTGCTCTGCTCCACTCTGAATGGTGCACCCTGGCTTTCTTCTACGCCGTCTGTCTCTCTCACTCTCTCCTTCCCCTCCCTCGCATCTCTACCCTTCTTTTGTCTCACTCTCTCCATCTCTCACAGCTTCTCTCCTTCTCTGAGCAGCTTGTCTGTGGTACACTCCTAGAACCAGGCCTGCTGCTCCGAGCAGAGCGACGGTGTCTTGTTAGCGTGCGCTGCCTCTGCCAGCCTCTCTAAGAGTTCATTTTAATGCGCGGTTGTCTCCGCACGCCACCACGCCTCTCTGTGTGGAATTAGCGGCCCGCCGGCTCGATGAGGCGCCACACCATTTTGGCTCGCCGGCACCGTGAAGACCTGCGGTGGGAGGCGCGCCGTTGGAACGGCCCGGTACGTGGCCATGGAAACGGCAGGTCCAGCCCCCACGCGCTCTGACCAGACGCCCTCCAGCCGCTGGCCTCCCCAGTGGCTCGTCGCACCAGCCCTGAGATCACAAACCAACGAACCCTACACCTATCAGCCCTTATCTTAGTGGAGAGAAAAGGTCCTACGTGTGTCTTAGGTTGGTATAGGTTGTGTAATCTATAGCCTGAACACGAGGCACCTGTCAGCCGAGGCCCAGACCCGGGGGCCATTAGGGCTTGGACAAAGCCTGTAATGGCGTGGTCTTCTGAGGGCTTCCAGATGAAAGGGAGGCAGTTCTGTTCCACTGGAGAGAGAGGCACCCAGCGCAATTACACCCTGAATGACCGTCATCAAGCGAAGAGCTATTGATTGGCTTCCTCTGCCATTACTCTCCCAGAATTCTGCAAGCAAATCTCACCCAAGATCTCTCAGGGAGGTTAAGCACCTCTCAGCAAACTTGGAGGGGGAGGAGGGTGGAGGGGGGGTGCAGACAGCACTTCCAAAAGCTCTAAAGAAAAGCGTATATACAGTTAGAAGGACAGATTGTCAGATACAGAACCATGGAGATCACGGCTGCACTAGTGCCTGCAGCTGTTTTCTTTGGTACCAATCAGAGAATGAGTGGCACCCCCACACTGCTGGACCCTCTCTGATGCTTGGAACTGGAGATGGGGGCTGGAGGTGTATCGGGGGGGGGGGGGGGGGGGGATGGGGAGGCGGGGTCTCTGGACCAGCTCCAGCTCCCAAGCTTCCTGGTCCATGCCTCTCGTCTTTCATGTGCCCGGATGAAGGTGCACTTACCTGTCCTGCCTAATACCAGCGCAGGAAAGCTACATCAGTCATTCCGTTTGATCCCGCACGAGGGTGCGGGACAGTAAAGAGGGTCATCTCGAGGCCTGCATCGGGCAGGACGAGTGGTGTGGCCTTGAAGGTGTGTGTACGCGTGTGTGTGTGTGTGTGTGTACGCGTGTGTGTGTGTACGCGTGTGTGTGTGTACGTGTGTGTGTGTGTGTGTGTGTGTGTGTGTGTGTGTGTGTAAGTGCGGGTCTGCATGAGTTTGTGTATGTGTGTGCATGCCTGTGTGTGAGAATGTCCTAGACTGTTCGTGGTGGTACTGGACCTCAGGACTAAGCCTAACTCAACTGTGCTGTCCATCCAAATCATAGAATCTGCTGCTGGAGGGTAAAATTCCTGAAAGCGACTGAAATAAACATTTCATTCACGTAAACTCAGTCTGTACATTGTCCTGAGTTTCCTGTATAATCCTGTGTTCCCCTTCAAGTGTACTGGGTGCAGTAAGTGCTGCAGTTACTATGGAAATGTTAGCTCAGTGTTGTCAGAGCGTTAGTTTTAATATTGGTCTCTAATAGAGCAGCTCATTGTGTTATAATTACAGAGCCAGTGATGTGGGGTGGAGCCCACTGCCACAGAAAAGGAGAGAAAGGAGCCTTTTGTGGTCTTACAAACTAAAGCCTGTCTCTCTAACTCGTACGCGCACACACACACACACACACACACACACACGTTTCAGCCAAAGTGGCCCCTGGCATCCGTAACCCACCCTCCAGGTTCCTGGGGCCACTCTGCTAGACAAAAGCCCTATAGCTATGTGGATTGAGCAAGCCACGGAAGAACAGATTTTCTCTTTTTGTGCCTCTCTCTCTCTCTCTCTCTCTCTCTCTCTCTCTCTCTCTCTCTCTCTCTCTCTCTCTCTCTCTCTCTCTCTTTGAGAGGCACATGTATGGAACTTCCTAAAGCCCTTAGCCCCTTTCATGACGTGGGGTGTCCACCTGGCCCTGCCTGGGCCCGGCTAAAGCCCTCCTCTAATCTCCCTTCAGTTCCTCCGCTAAACATGTGCTCATTATCTGACCTCCTTTTCCTCCCCACTGTCTCCCCTCCCCTCTGCCTCCTCTCTGGCTGCTTTGTTTCATCTTGGGCCCTTATTGGCTTTCTCTCTCCTTTCTCTCCGACTTCTCTCTCCTGTCTCTCACTTGCTCTTATCCTGTTTTGATCTGCTTTCTTCATTCCTTTGTCCTTTTTTGCTTTTCTGTACTTCATTTTACATTCACTACATAATATTTCACTACACAATGTTTCTGCCTCCCCATTAAGCTCTTATTTATTTACCTTTATTTTTGATTTGCTGTTACTTCCCCATTGTTTTTCTTTCTCTTGCTCTCTACATCTCTCACTCTTTCTCTGTCTCTCTGTATCACTTTCTCTCCCCTCTCCATCTCTCTCAATTTAATCAATTCTATTTGAAAATTGTTAACATTCAGCGACAAGTTGTCTTTCTCTCTTTCTCCAAGTCTCTCTCTCTCTCCCTCCCTCTGTCCCTCTCTCTCCCCCTCTCTGGTTCTGCGCCTGACTCAGCTGCAGCTCTCTGTCCGTTGGGCTGGGTGAATCACTCCGTCTCTCGGT
>NW_027506943.1:59546-101005 GCF_052324685.1 Brachyhypopomus gauderio | reverse complement strand
AGAGAGTGAGGGAGAGGGGACAGGGGAGTTGAGAGAGAGAGTGAGGGAGAGGGGAGCAGGGGAGTGAGGGAGTGGAGCTGGCGAGTGTAATTATGGGTGTGTGTCGGAGAGAGCGCGGGGGGGCAGTAGTAATGGTGGGCGTGTCATAAGGCCAGTCTGGGGGCTCGGCAGGCCCCGCCCTCCCATGGTGCTCGTCTCAGGCCAGAGGAGCGATGGCTGGACTTCTCCCCACTCTCCACTCAGCTGTTCCTCTTGAGTCATGTTACAGATATTTGTGCGATCCATTACCACACATGCTAAACACGACAAGTTGTGTTAAGGGGCAGTATTAAGAAAGCAACATCAATAAAAAGCTCTCAAGTTGGAGACGGTCATTACACACGGTGATCAGGCGTCCGGGCCCCTCTCGCCATAACCAACAGCTGGACGCGCAGGTCGACACCCCCACACCCCCGTGGAGGACCATGACTTCGCCCAGCTCTCGTCTCCCTAGTTGCGTGTTGATGCGTGTTCGTCGGAGCCCCCCACCCTGGGGAGGCGGGTGCGAGGTGGGCTGCACGGGGCCCGTCAGACCCTGCGGGGCTAAAGGCGCGGTGTTTAACATTCAGGCCGCCGTGGCTCCGCCCTTAATGAGGGTGTTGAGTGAGGGGAGCGGTGGTTGCATGTCAAACGCCCACAATGAAATGCCCTCAGACTAATGAGATAAATACAGTAATCAGCTTGTGAGAGTGATGCGTATACTGGGTGGATGCACAGAAACACACAGAGGACACGCGGACAAACTGTATGGAGGTGTGTGTGTGTGTGTGTGTGTGTATGTGTGTGTGTGTGAGCCTGTGCATGTGTCTGTGCGCACATTTGTGTGTAACTGCGTGTTTCTAGTGTACACTGATGCAACATTTAATGTACCCTACCTGAAAATTGCTTTCTGATTTGCGTCCATAAAGCACCTACAGTGGCATCAGCTGATCAGTGTGATCAGTGTAAACTATGTGAACAGTGTGATCAGTGTAAACTGTTGTGAACAGTGTGATCCTCCTTTCTGCTTTGATACTGCAGTGTGCATCTCTGCAGTCAGACCAGTTCTCTAATTACTGCATCACTGTGATCATCCTGGACACGACATTGAGCATTACTGCAAATAGTCATTTGGGCACTGCTCTCTGCGTGCAAGTGTGTGTGTGTGTTGTGTGTGTGTGTGTGTGTGTGTGTGTGTGTGTGTGTGTGTGTGTGTGTGTGTAGGAGTTTCCACCCCTCCCTCTCATGCAATCTTGTCCTCTCTGGCTCTGCTCATGTAGCCCTCCTCTGGCAGGGTGGCAGTCATTCTGCTGTGTGGCTGTGTTTCCCACGAGGCCAGTGAGTGGCGGGGGTGTGTCTGCTCTCCACCCTGCAGCACTGCAGATGCTGCTTCTGGCCCCGCCCCCTTACACTTTCCTAAAGCTGTTTAGGAGACGGTCTCTTCCTATTGGCCACATCAGTTATTGCCATGGCAGCATAATGTGTGGATTGTTTGGGAAAAAGAGAAAGGGAAGAGTCATGGAGGTGGGGGGGAACGACACGACAGTGAGGTTGTGTGTGTGTGTGTGTGTGTGTGTGTGTGTGTGTGTGTGTGTGTGTGTGTGTGTGTGTGTGTGTGTGTGTGTGTGTGTGGAAATAGGCAGATTGGAAGAGGGAGATTTCCAGCTCTTGATAAGTCCTGGTTGGCCTGACCTGAGGTCAGTGAGAGCTGTGAATCAGCCCTTTTTGTTCAGGGCCTGGACGCATTAGACATACCAGAGCTGATCCAGCGTCAGTCTCCTGAGCTGTTTGTGCATGGCTGTTGTGGTCAGAGAAAGTCAGCACTAAAACCTTTAGATCAGCACTCGTGCTCTTATGCATTTAGTAAATGGTGTTGAGGATGATCTGGTAGTGTCCAGCACACAGGGAACTCACCAGGGCTGCAGGACACGTTCACACCGCTAAACACCACACTCTGTATTTGGTTATTAATTAAATCACCAGATGTTGGCAAGGTGAGATGATAAATTCAGGCGTTTTTGTGATAAACGTTTTCGGCTTGAGCCTTTGTCAAAATGAAAACTGTAGTATCAGGGCCAGCCGATGTTGAATCTCTCTCTTCGTTTGGGTTTCTTCATCTCTTTTATTATCAGGAGGTTAGCCTGTAATTATGTTTTCTTGATATGATCCATTTACAGTGGGCTTCATGCTGTGCTGGTTAGCAGTGTGGAACGTAGACCTGTTTCTCACTCAATGCCTTGTGCACATGCACACACACACTCACATGTGTACACACACACACACACACAAACGCACACAGGCATGAGCTATCTGCTTTCCATAAAAAACATTTTGTGTGGATGTGAGATTCTTGTTAAGTGTTTTCATCTGTAACTGACCGTGAGTGTGTGTGCGTGCACGTGTTTGTGCACACACATGCACGCGTTTCTGTGGTGTGTGCTTTTGTGTGGGGTGTGTGTAGGTTTGCTTGGCCACTGAGTATGTGGCCTGCCATGTCTGAGAGACACCAGCAGACATGAGGAATATGACCTCACCCGGCCCGGAGAAATGAAGTCGGGTGCATGAGGTGGCCGGTGAAGCAGAGATGATTCATGTTTGCAGTGCACCTCTGCTGACACACCCCCACAGTCCAGACCACTCCCACAGTCCAGACCACTCCCACAGTCCAGACCACTCCCACAGTCCAGACCACCCCCACAGTCCAGACCACTCCCACAGTCCAGACCACTCCCACAGTCAAGACCACTCCCACAGTCAAGACCACTCCCACAGTCAAGACCACCCCCACAGTCCAGACCACCCCCACAGTCCAGACCACCCCCACAGTCCAGACCACCCCCACAGTCCAGTCCACTCCCACAGTCCAGACCACTCCCACAGTCAAGACCACCCCCACAGTCCAGACCACCCCCACAGTCCAGACCACTCCCACAGTGCAGACCACTCCCACAGTGCAGACCACTCCCACAGTCCAGACCACTCCCACAGTCCACCCCGCTGAAACTGCTCGTCATACAGACATACACACAGGCTTCAATGGGCCTGACATGGACGCATCGTTTACAAAGAGTGATCACTTACCCCGTCTGTCTCTCTCCCTCCCTCTCCTCTCTCTCTCTCTCTCTCTCTCTCTCTCTCTCTCTCTCTCCCTCTCTGTCCATCAGGTTTGGGAAGAAGAAGGAGGAGAAGACTAAAGGCGAATGGAAGGCAGGCCCGGCGAAGCAGACCCCCGAGATCCTGAGCGTGGAGGAGCTGGAGCGGATGAAGGAAGAGAGAGAGAGGTGAGGCTCCCGCACCTCACCCATCCGCCTAGCCGCACGCCGCCCTCCTCCCCTCTGGGCTTCCCCAACACTGCAGCCTAATGTGAACACAGATATCACAGCGCTGTGCCTCCACAGCTCCTCTATCTCCTACCTGCATCTCCTCAAACACCCCGCGTCCTGTGTGGTGCAAGTAAGCGCTTCTAGGCTTTGGAAGAGTGGAGGTTGTTTCAGCTAAAATGCTGGCATTAGTCTGGAGAATCGCACACGCCATTGATTGAATAGTAATGCTCCTGGTAGCTATTTTGAGGATGTTATAATTTATTGAAATACACTCTAAAAGGTTACATGAAGGCTACACAGCACATAATCTACTAAAACAAATGGATCAATCTCTCTCTCTCTCTCTCTCTCTCTCTCTCTCTCTGAGTGTGTGTGTATGTGTGTGTTAGTGGCTGCGCTTGCCTGTGGGTGTGTGTTGTGTAGACTCTGTAAGCAGGAAGAGAGGGGCAGGGTAAATTTTCTTCAGCTGAAGACAAGGGGCCTGTGGCCCTCAGGCTTGGTTTAGTGAGCACTGCTGAACCCTGTAGATGTTTGTGGAGTGAGAGTGCTGCTGAACCCTGTAGATGTTTGTGGAGTGAGAGTGCTGGTGAACCCTGTAGATGTTTGTGGAGTGAGAGTGCTGGTGAACCCTGTAGATGTTTGTGGAGTGAGAGTGCTGCTGAACCCTGTAGATGTTTGTGGAGTGAGAGTGCTGCTGAACCCTGTAGATGTTTGTGGAGTGAGAGTGCTGGTGAACCCTGTAGATGTTTGTGGAGTGAGAGCGCTGCTGAACCCTGTAGATGTTTGTGGAGTGAGAGTGCTGCTGAACCCTGTAGATGTTTGTGGAGTGAGAGTGCTGGTGAACCCTGTAGATGTTTGTGGAGTGAGAGTGCTGGTGAACCCTGTAGATGTTTGTGGAGTGAGAGTGCTGGTGAACCCTGTAGATGTTTGTGGAGTGAGAGTGCTGGTGAACCCTGTAGATGTTTGTGGAGTGAGAGTGCTGGTGAACCCTGTAGATGTTTGTGGAGTGAGAGTGCTGGTGAACCTTGTAAATGTTTGTGGAGTGAGAGTGCTGGTGAACCCTGTAGATGTTTGTGGAGTGGGAGTGCTGGTGAACCTTGTAGATGTTTGTGGAGTGAGAGTGCTGGTGAACCCTGTAGATGTTTGTGGAGTGAGAGTGCTGGTGAACCCTGTAGATGTTTGTGGAGTGAGAGTGCTGGTGAACCCTGTAGATGTTTGTGGAGTGAGAGTGCTGGTGAACCTTGTAGATGTTTGTGGAGTGAGAGTGCTGGTGAAAGGCAGACGCTTCCTCCCCGGCACGCTGTGCACGGCCAGCTCACCATTCCGTCCGACATCCTAACTCAACTGTAGACACACAGGAAGCTTGCTTTAGGACTTCCTGTGTGAACGTTTCCTCCTCATGCAGGAGTTTTCTTGCATGCATCTCTTCTACCCCTATGTTTTTATAAATTTTTTTATTGATACATTTGGAAAAACAGTCCAGACAACAACCCTATGAATATATCAGCAGGGAAAGAACGGACCATCTCAGACCTACAGAACTTCTCAGAAGTCTTCCCCCTTCTACTCTGTGGTAACCGGTAAAAGCTCTGTTTAAATATTTTACCAGGATTGAGGCGAAACACCAGGAGCTGAGAGAGCGGCAGGCTCGAGACCGCTTCGGCCCCCCCGACGTGGAGGACGATGATGGAGACCCCAATTACGCCCGCATCAATGCTTTCAAGGGACGCCTGTCCCCGTCCCGTCCCCCCTATGGGAACCGGAGCCCCTCGCCCCAGAGGTCAGCCCCTCACAGCCGAGAGCCATCCGGCGAGGACCCGCTCGACGGGCTCTACGCCAAGGTCAACAAACCCAGGAGCCCACCCCCCCACGGGCCTGACAGGTAAGGCACAAGACACACCCACATGCACACACACACACACATTCATATGCACATGCACATACACACACATTCATACGCACACACACGCATACACATTCATGCACACACACATACACATACATATGCGCACACACACACACAGAGCACTCACCTGTGTTTTTTATCTCCTAGTGTGGTGAGTTTACACTAGAGGCATTCTTCTCCTGTGATTTGAGTCCTTTTGCTTATCCATTATAAAGATTTAGCTACTTTGAAATGTGAAGGAAGAAGTTGGGCTTTTGCTGTGATCGTTTGCAAGACTTAATGCTGGTTTGCTGTGTGTGTGTGTGCTTGTGTGTGTGTGCGTGCGTGCGTGCGAGGTCCGTGTGGTTCAGATCCTAATCTCCTGATTGCCTTTTTGAGCTTGTCTTACAATACAAAGGCATGAGCTGTCCTGTTTGGAGTCATTTCATTAGTCCACCTTTTGTTTCACTTTGTAATGTGCAAATATTCAGCAAGACACATCATCTCTATCCTGTGTGTAGAGTCATCGTGCACACACACACACACACACACACACACACACACACACACACACACACACACACACACACACACACACACACACACACACACCTATTCATCATGCTTTCAGTCATCATTTTAATGCTCTCTCACCAACACACACAAACAAAATCATTGTGTGTCTCAAGCTCTTACTCAGGCTGTCTGCGCGCGCATACACACACACACACACACACACACTTTGAGAAGCAGATTAGCTTGACATGACGTGCGGTTTCTCGTTTTGTCCAGGAAAAGTGTGACTAATTTCCTCACCTGTTCAGGTGTGAGGTGGGAGCCACTCCTTAAGCTGCGTGCTAACGAACACCCTCCCACCCACCAGCCCCGATGCCTCCGATTCGCTGACAGGCCGCTGATGCGATACTTTGCATCATGTCTGCGTGGCGCGGCGCGAGGAATTAGCGACGCGTCATCAACTCCGCTGTCTACGGCGCTTCAGGAAGCCACTAAATACAGCAGCCACTGTGCTGTGGAGGAGATGCTTCATTTAATCCCAGCCTCCGAGAGGCATTAAAGAAAACAAGTTATTTAGAAAAGCCGACAGTTTAGCACAGTCTGCTGCCCGCCGCTGTCATACAAATACTGTAAAAAAAAAAAGATTGTTTAATCATTATAAAATAACCTAGCTCAGTCTGCTGCCGCGTCACCGTTCACAGTTTTTAGACTTTGCCTCTCAAATGATGGAAATAAATAAGCTTCACTTTCATGAACTGTGGGCGGTCCCAGCAGGGCGGAGTTTGGGAGGCTGTGTGAGGAACGCCACCTCCATCCCTCTCGCGCTCTCCTACCTAGCTCACTGACTGCCTCCAACCCTACACCCCTGGACCAGCTCTGAACCGCAGAGAGAGGTGGGTCGGGCTCGGAACCAGGTTCTCGGGAGGCTCGTCTGGAAATGGCGATGGTGTGTCTGCCTCCCACGCGGGACGACCTCGGGGAGGTGCAGGGGAGAACCCTGACCTCCTATACCCCGGAGCAGTCCTTCCAGCTCTCTGCAGGCAGTACTGCGCTCAGGACACGGTTCCCAGCAGGCACCTCCATGCTGCCCTGAACAAAGAGGCCACAGGGGCCCGGGGCCTCCCAGAGCTCCACAGCTGTCTCCTCCACCTCCCCCGCCGCCTGGTGGAACTGCTTCACCGTCCTAGTTATATAAATCAATAGATGGAGAAAGGAAGCTTTTAGTGCAGGTTGGGCGAGTACTGGAGTGCTTTTCTCCCTGTTAATTAATCAGCCATTCTGTTGAGCTGAATGAGTGCTACAGGCGGCCGCTCCGCTGCCGTGGTTACACGCTGCCGTGGTTACACGCTGCCAAGCCGGTCTCTTAAGTGTCTGCCTGAATCCACAAGTTTCTCCTCTACCTCCAACTGTCCCTCTGTCTGTCTCCCTCTCTGTCTGTCTCCCTCTCTCCCTCTCTGTCGCTCTCCCACTCTCTCGGGCTTTCCTTCTTTCGCTTTCACTCACACACACTCCTACCCCCCCCCCCCCCCCCCCCCCCCCCCCCCTCCACCTCCCTCCCAGGTAATTGGAGTGGGACCTATATGTTTGTGCTTCTGTTTGGGGGGGGAAATCGACCATGGAAGCGTGGAGGGCGAGAGAAGTGAGAGAGGGAGAAGAGGGAGAAAGAGAGGCCAGAGAGAAAGAGAAAGACCTCTCATGTTTGTTCGCCTGCTTCCCGGCTGCCACTCACTGAAGAAAAGTAATTCCACATCTCTCTCACAATGGAGGACACGCATTCAGAGAGAGAGTGAGAGAGAGACAGACAGACAGACAGACAGACAAGGACAGCAGCACTCACACACTTAAAGCACTTTCACATCTGCACTTTCTACTCGTCCTGTTGCGTAGTCTTACACACTCCATGTTCTGTTCTTGGCGAACGCAGGGTTTCGGCATTGAGGCGTTTTGCAGGACAGCAAGCAAACCTTCATATTCTAGGTTCAAATGATATGGCTACTGATATTGTACCTGTTTTGAAGACACTCGTGGTTTTCTGCTTTTGGTATTGAAATAAAATGATACTTCAAGTTATAAAGAGAATTGTCTGTATTCTGGTGGTCACGGGTTTTCCTACCAAGCGTGTGTCTGTCTGCAGAGGAGCAATAGTGTGATTGGTGTTTTAATGAAACAGTGGCGAAGCCCACTCCACTTCACCTGCATAGCAGCAAATTAGGATGAGGGAGAGAGAGAGAGAGAGAGAGAGAGAGAGAGAGAGAGAGAGAGAGAGAGAGAAGAAAAAACATTGATTGCCTGTCTAAATAATGTTATGCTGGCCAAAATATTTCTAATTATTTCTTCAATTGCAAATGGCATTTAAAAAGTGCTGTCACTTCTGGTTAGGGCTTCCGGAAGCCTACCTGTCACTGAGAGCTATCTTTTGTTGTCAAATTTCATTTCTGGAAATGTCCAGTAATTAGAGCACACCGGGCCACCGCTATTAGTGAGGAGAGGCGGCCAGGAAATGGAGAGATAAGATGCTGTCTCCTCCTACCTGCCACAACACACACACACACACACACACACATACACACACACACTCACACAAGTTCACTCATGTCTACTCATACAAGCTCACACTCATTCACACATGCGCGTGGACGCATACACAAATGCACACGCACACATTCTCTCACATGTGTATACTCACACACACTGGAAAAACTCTCCGCCAGAGAATTCTCTCTAATGGCTGCTCATCGAGTGATGTGGCTAAGCAGAGGTACAGGAAGTGACATAAACCATCTGCGTGTTGGAGAGCACAACAGTAGTGCGGTTATTAAAGCAGCCTGGTCACATGCACACGCATGGCGTTGTCTGTGAAACCACCAATCGCATAAAGGACCGACACACAGTGCAGGGGTTACCGCACGGCACACTCCTGGATTCAGACGCTACAGTTACTAGTGAGAGAGAGAGTGAGTGTGAACGAGAGTGAACGTGGGGGAGGCGGAGTCTAAAAGACGGTATTTCGCACCCCTTCTTTCCTCCTCTGGGCTCTTCCCTCGTGCTTTAGGTCGTCTGGCCTCCGCGCTGCCTTTCACCATAAAACAATTAACCAGAGGGAAGGAACTGGACTACACACGCCAAAAACAGCAAGACCCAACAGGACAGTCTGTGGTCTATGTAGAGAATTCCTCTATGGCCAGTAGGTCACTGTGAGTACTCACACGTCTCCCATCATGGTGTGTATGCAAGCCCAGGCCTTATTAATAACTCTATTCATATTTTAATACTGCGCTCTCCCGGCCTCCTTTGGAAGCGAGCCGAGCACTGATCACTCGCCAATGATATAAACAGATAAAAAATCGCGTCGCTTGTTGTGTTGTGGGGTTTTAATTGTTTTTTTTTTTGTTTTTTTTTTTTTGCTGAAGTACTAATTCTCTCTCAGTGCAATCAGGCAGCCGGGGGGGGGATGATATGTGGGGCTTTTATTGAACTTGGCTGTGTAGAGTAGAAGTGGGGGATGCCAGGCGCTCACCTTTATGGAGAGAGGAAGAGGAGGAGGAGAGAGAAGAAGGAAAGAGGGAGGGAGAGGCAGAAAATAAAAGCTGTGGCCTTTTTGGGTCTTAAAATCTCTTCAATTCCTCTGTCTTCTCTCTGATTCTCTCTGTCTCTCCTTCTCTCTTTTTCTGTGCTTCTCTTTCCCTCCTTCTCTCTGTCTTCTCTCTCTCTCTCTCTCTTCTCCTCCTAGCCTCTGGCAATGGTGTAAGTATCCTCTCTGTGCATGACCAGCTGAGTTTATGATGAGGTAGGCTCTGTGTGTGTGTGTGTGTGTGTGTGTGTGTGTGTGTGTGTGTGTGTGTGTGTGTGTGTGTGCGTGCGTGCCCGCGTCCATGTGAATGAAACGTGACTGATGGTGTTATTCATTTAGAAGCTGAGGGCTGTGCTTTATCAAAATGGCAGCTGTAATTAAGCCTCCCTGCTATGAGCTGGTCACATGCGTGGATCTGAATCACCAGCATACAGCATACAGGCTCCATCTCAGAACCTGCACACAGAAAGAGTGGCCTAGGGTCAGACACACACACACACACACAGATACGCACACACACTCACACACACAGGTGACAGTTTTTACCTTAAAACCCTACAGTAGTAGTACATCATCTTAATGGGCTTATGAACACTTGATGAAGGTTGATATAGCCACATTCATTACTACGGGCTTTGCCACGGGTGCGGTCCCTTCAGGCAGTGAGCTGTCCGGACCGCGTTTCCCACACATCCACTGTCCCGTTTCCTTTGATTCATGCAGCAGGTTAATGGAGCAGATTGCAGTGCAGCGGGAGACGCCGATGGCCCCGCGGGGCCCAGATCGCGCAGTCTTACAGTAGACCCTCGGAGCCGACGGTATGGCCGCTCTGTGTGGACCCCTCTCTCCAGCCCTACGCTGGAAGCTGATTCCTCCTGCAGTGTCACTCCCAAAAGAAACGACCTCACACAGACGGGCCCTCCTCTCCTCCTCCAAGATATTGTGCATGTTTTATTTTGCCCTCTTCCCCACTTCCTGCTGGTCTGCCAGTACTCCAGAGTTCTCCTTTCTCTACGAGCTCCATGTTTGGTCTGTGTTGTCAGGCAGTCTGCTAAGGCGTCCTCTTATAAAACATTCACGTGGCTCTCAGACACATCGCCAGCCACCACTAAGCCACGGCCAGACTTTCCTCTGCTGCTAATTACTATTTGGCTGCCATTAGTTGCAATAAAATCCTCCGGCGTGAAAGGCTTTATGGCACTGCCCCCGTTCCCTGTTGTAATCAACGCGCCTCGCTCAGAGACGGGCTTCTCCTGCCGTTCTCCCGCCTCACGCCTCTTCTCTTTCACTTCATGTCTTCTCTTTCGCTTCATGTCTTCTCTTTCGTTTCTACTCCTTTTTTCTTCACAGTCACCCATAAATTCTGTAAACTAGCCACGTGGGAGCGCTGGTGAGCAGGGGGGGCTGGGAGATGGATATCAGCAGACACCTCCACCCCCTCCGCCACCTCCACCCCCCCCCCCCTCCTCTCCGGCCCTCCACCACCCAAATGGAGAGGTGAAGAGGCAGGGGCATGACTCTGTCCCCCCATTGGTCCCCCCTCACCCCTCACCTGCATAGGCCACACCCACCTGCCTCTCAGCTTTGTGTGTGTGTGTGTGTGTGTGTGTGTGTGTGTGTGTGTGTGTGTGTGTGTGTGTGTGTGTGTGTGTGTGTGTGTGTGTGTAAGTATGATGCAATGTTGGCCACATGCGTTGTTTCTGTCTGAGTCTCCAGTATACAGAGGTGCTGTTATGACTTGATCTTTACTCATGTCTTCTGGTCTCCCAACTTAGATTGTTGCAACCTCAGTGTGTGTGTGTGTGTGTGTGTGTGTGTGTGTGTGTGTGTGTGTGTGTGTGTGTGTGTGTGTGTGTGTGTGTGTGTGTGAGAGAGAGAGAGAGAGAGAGAGAGAGAGCGAGCACAGTTGTGTGTGGCTCGTTAGTCTATTCTGAGATATTGTTATGTGTCTGTTCTCCACTGACCTTCTCTTGGGTGGTAGTACTGCCCTAATAATGCAGTGTGTGTCGTGTGTGTATGTGTGTTGGTCTTTGTGTTCACTTTGTCTGCCTGTTCTCAACTGTTCCCACTACATCACTCCTCTGGAATGTTTGGCATTTGTTTGTGTCTGTCTAATGAGCTTTTAAAAAGCAATGTTAATTTTTCTTGTCTTAATCTCATTGACAATACATGCATTGATATTTCCTAGTCGACGATACTTTGCATCCTTCTAAAATGTACTTATTAAGTTTGTTTCATGCTAGCTAATATTTATGTGATACAATCTTGTTAATAGAATATTAATTGTTGCTTACTAATATGAAATCAACATATATGGACTACAGGTCTTACTGACTTCAAACTGAATCATGTAAGCAACTGGTTCTCTGTCAGATTTCTGCCAATGTATTTGGTGACGGCTTTTGTCTGGTTTCTTGTTGTACGGCGCTTTTTAGGGCCCAATGATTTTGCCCAAGTGTGCAGAGCCTGTTATGTCCTGGACCTAGGCTGGTTAGTCCTGTCCAGGACAGCTGCCTTCTGGACCTAGGCTGGTTAGTCCTGTCCAGGACAGCTGCCTTCTGGACCTAGGCTGGTTAGTCCTGTCCAGGACAGCTGCCTTCTGGACCTAGGCTGGTTAGTCCTGTCCAGGACAGCTGCCTTCTGGACCTAGGCTGATTAGTCCTGTCCAGGACAGCTGCCTTCTGGACCTAGGCTGGTTAGTCCTGTCCAGGACAGCTGCCTTCTGGACCTAGGCTGGTTAGTCCTGTCCAGGACAGCTGCCTTCTGGACCTAGGCTGGTTAGTCCTGTCCAGGACAGCTGCCTTCTGGACCTAGGCTGGTTAGTCCTGTCCAGGACAGCTGCCTTCTGGACCTAGGCTGGTTAGTCCTGTCCAGGACAGCTGCCTCCTGGACCTAGGCTGGTTAGTCCTGTCCAGGACAGCTGCCTTCTGGACCTAGGCTGGTTAGTCCTGTCCAGGACAGCTGCCTCCTGGACCTAGGCTGGTTAGGTCTGTGCCTTCTGTCCTGGAAAGCTCTTGCCATTCTTCATCATATTCTGTATGGTGTTCAGCTCACATATGGCAAAACAATCTTTCAAGCTGTCTTTTAACAGCAGCCGATTTCTGACAGTTTGCAGACTGACGTCTTTTGAGCTGCATCCATCTTTTCCAAACCAAGCCACCCCCACGCGAGCGAGGAAGATCCACGTCTAGCAATTAAATCTGATAACGTATGTTGGGAGGCTGGCGATGTGTATATTGGGTCTCCTGGAGCTGTTTGTTCGCTCATTTACGACTCGCGTTGTGCATGTTTTAAGCAGTTCTGCGACCTCACCTCGTGGCATGGGAAGCATGGTCTTTTCAGTCTCGTGCTTTTAAGGAGGCAAATGTGTCAAAATGGGATCAGTGTGGGAGCGTCCAAGTTACTTTCTGACAGTTTCAAATGACGGCGTCGCTCTGCGGCTTCCTGCTGGGTATACCATCTGAAGAAATGGCCTGTTTGTCTTTCGGAAATATACAGGGCCGTTTTAATTACGTTGTGCTCAAGCCTGGACATTGGCTGTTTCTTGTGAAGAAGTAAAACCGGCTGAGTTGTTGCTGGTGCCAAACGTTTGCTGCCGAAATAGTGTTTTCCTTTACGTCTTCACCTCACGTGCAGGTGTCACGTGAGCTGGGCACCCGAGGAGCTGTGCGCGTAGATATGTCAACATGGCAGAGCTGCAAAATGAAAAGATGAGTTGTCTTGCCAACCACTTTGGGAAAATGGGACATTCCTTTTCTGAATGTAGTTATTTTGGCGTAGACGAAGCGTCTGCGTCTTTCATCCACAGGTTTGACGAAGTGCGGGCATCATCACACCCCTTCTGCTCTTTTCTGCTGTTTGAGACTTTCACGTGGGGTCAAGGCATTCCACTCTTGTCTTCTCCTGATTGGTACCCTGCACAGTGAGCTTGATGGTTTGGCCCTTTCGACACACCACGGCCAGTGTATGAGATTGATTTAGAAATATATGGAATATATCTATTTTTCTATACATGTTCTTTAGATGCTGTGTGTTATGGGCTTGATGGAAGGAGAGTGTTCTGTGTTTATCACTCCTGCTTTCTTGTACCCTGTTTCCATACCCTTATTCCCTGTCCCCTATTCTCTGCGCACTACCCCTGTCCCCTATTCCCTGCCCCTTGTCTCCTTCTCCCTGTCCCAGTCCCTGTCCTCATGTCTCCTATTGCCTGTTCTGCTGTTCCCTGCTCTGTATTACCTGTCGTTTCCATCATGTGTGTGAGATACTGTTGCTCATTGCCCTCGTGAAATGCTACGCCCTTGTCCGAGAACACTCTGGGATTTGTGGGGGGGGCAGCAGAAGGCCACCATGGAAGTGGAAGCGTCCCAAACCGCCCCTTTAGAAAAGCAAACCACGTCCCTGACCATCCGAAAGAGCAGACCAGGACACGTGACCGCACACCCCACCCAGGACACTCCCTCCCCACACGCCCCGAGTCTGTGTGGTGGGGTAGTCACGGGGCTCATTAGTGGGACACCACCAAAGATGGTGTGTGTGTGTGTGTGTGTGTGTGTGTGTGTGTGTGTGTGTGTGTGTGTGTGTGTGTGTGTGTGTGTGTGTGTGTGTGTGTGTTCTTGCAAGCGGGCGAGAAGAGATTGGCAGGCCCTTATCAGCACCGTGGCACCACCTCCACTGCGGGACATCACACTGCATTGGAGCTGGGACAGGAAGAAACCATCACACATTCTCTGCCCGAGCGTTAGATAAACAAGCCATTTGTTGTGTCTAGAAAGCCGGTTTTATTGTACTCCCAAAGTACAATACATAATTATTTATTTGACTTATTTAATAATTTTTCTTTGAAGCCCATGAAAATGTCATTAGTGTATGTTTCTCTGGAAACCTTGTGCACTGCAGTTTTGATTAGCCCTGTACCATTTGCTATAGCCCACAGCAGTCACTCCCTCACATTTACTACATATATTTATCTTTGCATATCAAGTGCTATTGTGAAATGAATCTCTTGCTGCATACTGTAATATGAATGGCCATGTTGGGTTGAGTCCTTGTTCTCTGGTTCAGGCTGCCCTAGCTGTGTGGTAGTGATGGTTAGTGTGGTGTGAGCGGTACCGAGAGCAGGTTGTGATTCAGGCCAGATATGCGCAGGTTAGCAGGCTAGCTAGCTGGCTGTTGTAATGTGGGGTGCTGCAGGTTAGCGTGCGGCGTGGAGATTAATGTCCTGTGTGCTGTTTGGAGATTAGGAGTTTAGTGTGCTGTTGGGAGGCCTGTCTCGCTCTTATATATGTTATTGGCCACACTCTGGATTTATCATTCTGGTTGTATATGGATCACATCAATTGCCTTGCTTATATATTTGTATGCATAACTGTGAGCGTTTGTGCTTGCCTGAATAACAAGAATGTGTGTGTGTGTGTTTTAGACTTATGGATGGTGGGAGGTGAACGCGTCAACCTGCTTAATGTGTGATTGTAGAGCTGGATGCACATTAAAATTATCTGTGTGTGTGTGTGTGGGGGGTCCGGCAGCATGGATCGTATCCAGCAGTTGCGGAGGGAGTACCAGCAGGCCCGGAGAGAGGGATCTGCTCCGGCCTACGAGGAGGTGGAGGCCCGTCGCCGAGGCCCAGAACCTGAGCCGCCGCGGGTGAGTCGCACGCCCTCTGTTTGCCTAACCCCACCCAACCTCCACCTTCTTCTCCATCTCACCCTCCCTTCCCCTGACACACACACACACACACACTCTCTCACATATAAACACAGCCGAATGTGTCACTAAACGGGTTTTATCCAAATTCTTGCTTTGTAATTTCCTGCCTGACGATATATTTGCTGTCTGTGCTCCTTTCATTTCCCTGCTCCCTCTGTTTGTGTTGCCATAAACCCCAGCACCGGGTGACTAATATCTGTCGCCCGCTCAACTCCGCCCACCTCCTCATGCCCCGCCCTGTTCCTCTGCGGTTGGCCGAGTGCAGCACGTCAGTAGTTCTCCACAGCCGCTGACCCTAACGGCTCACGCTCACTCCAGCTAAACTCCGCCCCCTTCCAGCCGGCACCGCGCAATTTGCATTCACCGGGATCACATGGCAGATCTCTCAGAGAAGGATCGATAGTTACACCTTCCTCAAATTCAAATGAGGGCCCTCTCTGTTTGTTTTGAGCGAGATGAGGGACTGTAGGCACCCGGGAGGAGAGGAGCAAACGGAATTAAACTCCCTCCAAACAGCAATCACCCGGGCTAATGAGCGCGCTCGTTAACGCCTCCACCGCCTTCCTTCATCTGCCTTTGCTGCCTGTGCTTATTTATCTGTTTATTCCGCGCTAATTTATTCGCCAGCTGGAGGAAGCCAGCACTTTCAACGAGTCAAAACCCAAGCAAAGTTATCATGAGCCGCGTCTGTGGCAGAGGAGGGGTGGGTGGGTGTGTTCCGAGTGCAGGTGGCTCCGCCCCCTCTCCTAACACCTGGAATGCCTGACCGACATTTGGGTCAGAACCGTTAAGCAGCAGAACCCTGACAGAGGAGGAGAGGTTGGAGACAAGTAGGGTTCTGCCTAAGGCGGTGAAGAGGAGATAAATCAACAGGGTGGTCCTACTGAGCCTTAGCGAACACACACACACACACACACACACACACACACACACACACACACACACACACGTATACTTATACATCTCCTTTCCACACCCTCCCCTGTAGTTACTGTCTCACCATCACTGCCTTCACTGTAGTTATAAATAGTCTTCTAGTCAGACAGAAAGTCATCCTGCTGGTATTAATATTCCATAGATTGCTAGCATGCTCGTAAAAGGCGTTTTTTTTTATTGTACCCCGTTCAGGAAGACATCAGAAGAAAGAAAAAACAACAAAAAACAGAACTATGGATTAGGTAACATTCCAGATTAGGTCTGTCAGATGGCTGTAAACACAGAGGCTCATGTACAGAGTTTCCTGTGCCTTTGCCTTATTTGGTAAATGTTTTTACCACTTCTCCCTTCATCATTTTTCCGAGAGAGGTATGAGTCCTCCGCTGATGTCATGGCGTGGTCGTTGTGCAACTCTGGGCGCTGGGGTGGAAGGAGGTAGCTCAGAGGCGTGGGGGGGGCCAGGCGGGGGGGGGCCAGGCTGGTGACGGCGCTGTGGGACGGGCGGGGCGAGGGAGAGCGAGCAGCCTGTCAGCACCCTGACGGATAACTCCACCGCCTCCTTTAAGACCCTCCGGTGTCGTGCACCACCCGCACCACTCAGACACCGTCAGCAAGCTGAGTTCTGGTGACTAAGATCCCGCCCGCTGCTCCTTGAGTAGGACGAAGTACGTTTTTTGACCTTTGAACGACCCCGGCTGCTGCGATGTCACGGCGTGGGAGTAAACCCGAGTCAGCTATCGGTCTTGGGACGCACGCGATGGTCTGTTGATCACGAAGCTGAAGAAACAGAAGGAGAAGTGTTTACTTCCCCCGGCCACCCTCGCCGCGCCGGGCTTCTGTTCTCAGGAGCCTCTTTGTGTTTAGCTTTGCTGCCGTGAAATCCTGCACAGTGCCTCTCACTGCTGTGTCTGGTGTGTTTGGGCTTTTGAGGTTACCACTCTCTCCTCTCCACTCCCCCCTCCCTCTCTCTCTCCATTTCTGAAGAAAAGGCATACCGTCTGTTGAACAAACCAGCAGTGTGTGTGTGTGTGTGTGTGTGTGTGTGTGTGTGATGCCAATTAGGCCCAGGCACTATATATATTTTTTTACTCACTAATGAATCTGGGCTAAAATGACTCATGGACCTTTTCTCCTCACAGATACATCCATAAGTGTGCAGCAGTATCTGAGCTGCTAGGAGAAATGCTGTGGTCTTGTGACTGTAATGCAGTTAAGGAAGGAATGCTAATGCTAGCTCTCCAAGCCGACCGCTCTGAGCTTAATTAGGGGGCACGGATGCCACCAGGCTGCTGTTTACTGTACGGCTTTGCCCCCTGTCCTGCCCCCTGTCCTGCCCCGTCCTGCTCTCTGTCTTTCTCCCTCAATCTCCCCGAATCGATGTAGCATGTGTGAGAAAATCTTGCAAATCTGTCAGGCACTCTCACCGGATCCAGAGCTGCTTCCTCTGAGGGGCTGGGACACCATCCAGACCTGACTCACAACCTCAGCCAGCAGAACCGTCCTTGACCTGCTCACACACACACACACACACACACACACACACACACACACACACACACACACACACACACACACACACACACACACACACACACAAATGGAAAAAACCTGTCTCACTTTCAGCCTCATGACAACTTCTGCCAATATTAAAGTGTTTTCCCTGAAATTCTTGTGCTTGGACAGACTGTTTGTTTATTGTATTCCAGTACGAGATTGGCGCTCTCAGTGGAAGTGTCACTCCTCAGTTGTGGTTCCAGTCAGGCTCGTATTCCAGCAGTGATGGAGTCTGTAGCAGGAGCGAGTTAATCCCCGACGTTTCGCCTTTGTTCGACCCCTGGTCCTTCACTGCTACTGGCTCTGCCTCTGAAGCATCTCTGTGAAGTCGGGTTGATCTGGGCAGAGGAGCAACAGGATGTCCAGCACGGTCTTTGATCCAGCTGCCACCGAACCTCAGTTCTCACGTTAGCTCCGGCTCAAAATTAGCCAGCGAGCCGTGGTGGAGGGTCCCCGCTGAGGCATGTAACAATGAGCAGCGGCCTTCGACTTCCTGTGGGCCGGGGAGACTGGTGCGCGTGTCCTGCCTCCCAGCGTCCAGCCGGACACCTCGTCTGCACGTCCAGACCGCAGCTGGGAGCTCCTCTCCGCCCCGCTGGCTCTCCGCAGCAGTAACGAGGTCACGAGCGGCCGGGGCCTCCCACACCTGCCGGGCCCACGCCGTGCCGTCCGGCCCACAGACAGCAGGGCCTTCCAGGGGACGCTGGAGGTTTGGACCCCTGAGCCCTGTGGTTTGACCCTGCCTGGTCACGCTCATGCTCACGGCTACCACCACAGCTGCTCCCCTCAGGAGCTCCCTGCTCCCTCCTCCCTTTGTCCTGCTCCCACAATGGGTGGAGGCCCTTGGAGAACATCTGGCCCCGCTTACTTCAGCTGCAGCTGTAAGTGCCTACAGAGCAAATACAGTAAGATTATACAAAGCCAGTGAGCGCTAGCCAATGGAAAGCCTGTTCAGTTCCAGTTTGAACGGGTAAAGAATGAGTGTGTTGTCTTTCAGAAATGGAGGTCATGATTATTTATTTTATTAACATTTTTTTTCAGTTTGTTTGTTTGTTTTAACTTGCGAGGACAGTGATGTTTCTTGGAAAGGCCCTTCAGATGTGTTGAAAGGCCGTCAGCTCTCCAGCTGTTTCGAGATCATGATGGGACAGTTCTTTGTTGCTTAATTACAGTCTTACAGTCCTGACTTTTTCCTCGATGTTGAAAAAGTGTGTTGGTTTGGTCAAATGTTTTTTAGAGATATTAATTGGAGTTATCTGTTGCTGATGAAAGCTGCATGTTTTACAAAACTTCAAGTCTGTTTTCCATATTCACCTTGCCGTCGCACACGGAGTCGGCCGTGGGAGAGCATGCGAACTCTGCACTAATTTGGCAGCGATAGGCTGCCCCCTGATCACCATGTGGCTCTGATGAGATTACAGCCCTGGGTAATTCATTTTTCAGCCTAATTTTCTTCTTAATTGACTTTCATGGTCTCTTTCTGAGCTGGAGTCGCTGTAGCAGCTGGCCCACCTGACGCCTCCCGCGATCTGCCTCCGACAGGGTGTGGCTTGAGGCGTGAGGTCGACTGGCAGCTTGGCCACAGCCTGTGATTGGATAACTCCTGATCGGGTCAATACTCGGTATGTTGCTGGCTTTCCATGCTGTTCTTGAACTTACGAGGCAGGCTGAGGTCAGCAGGTGGATCAGTCACGCCTACCGTGACATGTCTAAGTGAAGAGGGGGGGGGGGGGGGGGGGGGGCAGCGCCAGACCTGCAGACTTGTCCATCGTCCAGCGCTTGGGTGTCGTGTTATGACTCACCTTTTGAAACAGAAAATCTCAATCATATTACCCAGCTTTCCGCTCGCCCTGGAATTCCCCGATGTAGGAAGCGTGACGATTAATCACCAGAAGCGTCTCAGAATAGCCTGTTTAAATAAGCGGTCTGGTGAAAGACGGGTTTCAGTAAAACAGCTACACAGATAATCCAAGATCCAGCAACTGAGACAGTCACATGTTGTGCAATAACCGTCTTGTAAAGGAAATGGCTGTGGCCAGTCAAACAAAAAACTTCTCTATGCGCTTCCTCAGTTAGGCCAGTGGGAATGCATCGTCCTTCAGGTTTGCCATGTGTTTGGGCAGTTAAGGCTTCAGCGCTGCGTTTTAACGGCGGGCAAGTTCGTTTCCTCTCTTCATATCACCCCATAACCTACTGTAAGCTGTAAGAAATTAAAACCGGTAGTTAAAACGGCCTGTTAATGTTCTGCTGTTCTCTCTCTCTCTCTCTCTCTCTCTCTCTCTCTCTCTCTATCTCTCTCTATCTATCTTCAACTGTGGTTGTATCCCTCTTCCCTCTCCCTTTCTTGCGTTTGAAACATTAGGGCGTATGTCGGGCTCCGCTGAACCATCTGATGATGTAACCGTGTCTGAGCTGAGCTCACGACCTCATAGATATGCTTTACACTCCTCAGACAGGCGTAATGGGGGCGTCACCCCTTACCAAGCCCTGCCCCCCACCCCCAACCCCCGCCCTGGCCTGAATGCGTCTGGCCTGTGGAGATCGTTCCAGAGCAGGATCAACCCCACCCTGCTCCACCTCACGCTCGACGCTAACATACGAGCGCGAGCCTCAGACACGGGTGGAGTAAACTCCATGTTGATTATCCCACACACACACACACACACACACACACAGACACACACATCACGGAATGACACGATTAAAGCGTCCTGCCGGAGGATGACGAGTGTCAGTAGAGTTGTGATGGGACAGAAGCTGCCTGCCCCTCCAGCCCTCTGGGTTGGTGCCGTCACTTTCACCTTGTTGGGGCGGAGATGACGAGGGCCCCTAGGGAGCTCTGGGGAGGCGGTGGTGACGTAGCGGAGGTGGAGAGGCTCCTGCTGACACTTGCATGCTGTCAGCATGTTTTTACCTCATCAAAAAGGCGAGTCAGGGTCGGGGCATGGCGACACCCCCAACCCCACCACCACCACCACCACCACCACCACCACCCAAACTGTACGGACTGTGACTGGACGCCACGCTTTGTTCCTCTCTGTTCCTGCTGTTTCAAAAAACTATGAATGGAAAATAACACTCGGAATTGCTAGTAGAGGCTCTAATGGTTATTTGCGGTTTGAGCTCTTGGCATTTGCACAAAGAGAAGAAAAGACGCCGCAGCCCCCCCCCCCCCCCCCCCAACAGAACCGACAGCTCTGTGTGGCTGATCGTATCTCCACAGAAGCTCCCGTACGGCTGGATTACAGCTCGCCCTCAAATACTTTTCAGTCCGTCGGTTGTTTCCCTGGCCAGCTGTAGCTCAGAGTCGGCGTGGAAAAAGTGCTGACATCCCTGGTGTTGGGGATTTGAATACCACAGGAGAGATTAATTCAAAGACTTTCATGCCTGCTCATTGTTTAATGTTTAAAGTACAGCATGTGGAACACCGTGTGCCAAGTAACTTAACCTTCATTTAACTTGGCTGACGAACAGTGAAAGTGCTCTCGAATGAATTTTAGCTTTAGTTACATGAATACACACCCTCGAGTTACAATAATACCCAGGATATAAATGTAATAAAAAACAAACCAACAACAAACTTTTAAGTTCTTGAGACGACCTTTTTGAGACAACAATGTGTCTGACCAGAGCGTGAGAGGAGGTATGACTAATATTTAGACACTGCCCTCTCCAAACCGCCTGTCGGCTGCTCTGTTGATGTAAGACTTCAGATTTGTTATGGGTGAAGCCAGCCTTCTTCAAGCACAGTTAATTATTCTGTTAGTCTTTCTGAGGAGACGCCATCTTGTTTCCCTGGCCGCACCTCGCAGCCTTTGTTTCCCTGGGTTTTGCTCTAGCAGGACAAATGGCGCAGGCTCTGTGTTGGTGTGGCATTTGAGTGAGCCGAGAGGGAGTTTTTCAGCGAATGGAAATGAAAAAACAAATCAAGACGTCTCTACCGACTCCTTCGGTTACACCAGCGGGAATGTGTCGTCCTTCAGTAGAGAGCAGAGCGGCAGAGTTTTAGGCCACGTGTTCCCGTACGCACGAGCGATGGGACCTAAAGAAACACCCGTGAGTTTGTTCTGTAATGCCTTTTCTGCTCTAAGGTGTTCTGCCCCTAAGTAATCGTGAGTTTAATCTCCTCACAAGAGAAAGATGAGAGAAAATTGGGAAGTGGTTACAATACCTATAATCTAGCAGTACAGTATATATATTTGAACCGCTTGCCATATTATAAACTGAACCACACTCCACATTGCAATCATGAAGAAACCGTGCTATACACGAGTGGACTGAGTTGTTCGTTCCCATGCGTAGTGAGCACAGCCAGATATTTTAGGCAGCGGTGAGTGAGAGCAGGTTAATCGCAATGTTCTCACATTGAAACCCAGACTAAAAGTAGCTCCTCCTATCGTCCCAGTCTAGCCTGACCCAGCAGTCTTTCTGACGAGTGTCAGACTCTTCGACCCAATAGAGTAGCTGCACAGCCGCATGATTAAAGGGTGGCCTGGGGTTCTGATATGGGCATGGGCTATGGCCCAATTACAGGCCTCACCATGCAGATGCGTGGGGCGTGTCGATGGCGGTGATCAGACCAATGACTGCTGTTGGAGTGTATCAGATTGAGTTGGAGTGGGCGGAGTAAAGGACAGTTGGAGAGCCGCAGGGGTTTGACGAAGGAGACATTTCAGTGGTCTTTGTGTTCTTGTGAGGGAGGGAGATAAAGAGAGAGATGAAGAGCACGTTTAGTGGGTGTGGAGTGTTTCTCTGTGGCTGCTCTGCACTCTGGGAAATGTGGTTTAACTAGACCAAACCAACAAGAAGTCATAAACAAAGAACGATGCAGGAAACAGAGAAAGGATGAAAATAAAGTGAGAGGCAATGGAAAGAGAATTAGACACAGGAAAGGTGATCATGGCAAAATAAAGATGGCAGAGCGATAGAGAGAAAGCGTGTCGTAAAGATAGTATGACTGTCTTCTCCATTCGCTCCACTGCATAGCGGGTCAGGGGTCACAGCAGACAGGGTCAAGTGGAGAATAACTCAATCAGATGACTGAGCTCAGTCAGTGCCGGAGAGAGAGAGAGAAAGAAAAGTATGGGTAATGTGTTCAGTAGTAAATGTGGAATTTTAATTGGATTAAAGGCGAGTTTGACCTCTGCCCATTGGCCCCATGGATGGTCAGCATTCCTCCATTTGGATGGTTGGTCTGGAGTCACGTCTCGTACAGACAGGTTCCACCTCATGTGACTGCCTTCTCACACAGCTCACAGCACCTGGGGCCGCTGGGGGCTAACACGCCTTACCTTGTTAAGAGTGCATCAGTGAATACGTTGTGTTTCATGTCTAAGGAACCAATTACCCGATCATCGAGGCTAACCTTGACGGCAAAAGTCCTGGCCTGCTTCAGAATGTGTGAAAGCTCGGAGCCTCTGATGAGGATGGCACCATTTGCTGGAGTTAATTGTCAACCTTCATGAATCGTTTTACATTTTTGGTCGAGGTACCCTTTCCAAGCACGTAATGTAGCATATGAGTGGCTTATTCGTTTGTAGTAAGTTTTTTTTTTTGCTTGATGGTTTCAGAGGTTGCCCTACCAGTACAGGTCAAAGGTGAAGGGCAGCAGCGCATCCCATTGGCTGTCATCACAGCTGCAGTTAGATCCGGCTTTGATTCCAACTGGGATTCTGTGGAAGTTCTGAAGGTGGTGGTGGGTTTGCTGGGGGTATCAGTTAGAGAAACAGGCTCTGTCAGTCCCTGTAGCCCATGGGCCTTTGCTATGCTAACCCACGCGATCCTCTCCGTAGCCCAGCGGAGGTTGATTGAGCGAGCCGTGGCCTGATCCCAATCACCGCGTCTGGGGAGCGCGCGATAACTGTGCGGCACTCGGCTGCGGGGCTCGGAGAGTGACCCGTGGCTGGCGTTTAATCTGATTTTAAAAGTTCTGCCTCCGAGTGCCGCCACACAGCTACTGCAGATGAGGGTGGGCGTAGGTTTCCGCCCTACCTTTGTAATGTAAAGAGGTTTTATTTCCCCTTCTCCCCTTAACCCATCTGCCCTCTTAGAGGGGCCACCGAGCTCCGGGGGTGACACTGTGTCTGTGGGGCTAAATTTCTCACCCGGTGTAAAAGGAACAGTTTTTTAGGCTTGTGATTCTAATAAGCATTAAAAAGCTTAGGGATATACTGGATGTTTGGTAGTGGGGGGCGTAGTGGGATCAGGCTTTTAAGGTGCTTTGTTATTCTGGTAACCCGCAAGGGTGTGTTGGCACTGCCTCGTACCAGTTGTTGGAGGCCGCCCCCCATGGATTTCTCCTTCAGCAGGACTGTGCTGACTTATCGTCTTAGCCCACCCAAGTTCCCTCGGCCCAGCCTCTGTGAATGTGAGTGGGCCTTCTCCACTGGCGGGTCTCCGGTGCAGCGTAGGCCCGGCCCTGGCCGTTTTTCACGCCTCCCCAGCCGTCGTGCTGCTCGGGTCGACTTTAATGGGCGCCGCGTCACAATGGCGGCAGTGAGGCCGTACGGTGGAGCTCACGGGGAGCGAGGCTGTCACCGCGCGGGGCCGAGCGTGTTCTGTCCGCGGCGGGCCCGGCACGGAGCGCTCCGCAGTGCTGGATAACGAGCGCCGGCCGTACTCGCGCCGCGCCAGCTGAATAATGATGGTGCTCTGAGACAGAGATCTAAAGCTCCATCACTGCTGTAACACCATCATAGCCACGGCGCTCCCTCACTCTCTCACTCTCTCTCTCTCTCTCTCACTCTCTCTCTCTCTCTCTCTCTCACCACCACTTTCTCTCAGTTCTCCCACTTCAGCAGGTTCTCTCATTTCAACACCTGAATTTAAAATGGGGGAAAAAGAGAAATCAGGGGCACAAGGTTTCCTCTTCATTTCATTAGAGAAGGCTTCTCGCACACACACACTCTCTCTCTCAAACACACTCGCTTTCTCACACACACTCACTCACACACACTCTCTCTCTCTCTCTCTCACACACACACACACACACACACACACACACACACACACACACACAGTCACTCACACTCTCTCTCTCACACACACTCTCACACACTCTCTCTCTCACACACACACTCTCTCACACACACTCTTCCTTCCATGATCTTTTCTTTTTTTGCACATTATTCTCATTCCTCCTTTCTTTTCTTTTTTTAAGAGTCAGCCATTAATCCGTTCCTTTGCATTCCCTTCTGGGCAAATATGTGATCGGTTTGGCGATTCATCGTCTGGTCATGAAAAGCTTTAGCTGTGTGTGTGCTGGAACCAGACCACCTCTTGCTCAGACAGCCCTTCTTATTTCGGCTTCTCATCAGTCTGTAGGTAGTGTGTGTGTGTGTGCTACCTACCGCCCAGCTCTTGTTTAGCCCCTAGTTCAGATATAATGGCCGTACCCTAGATGTGTCCATCTTGGATCACTGAACAGCTTTTCTACCCGCCGTCCTAACCAGTCAAGAGTATATGGCCCAGTTCACAGAGAAGCACCTATTTATCGCAGCCTTCTTAATGAGTAACGTGTTGTGTGTTGGCCTGTTCGCGGTAGCATATCAAGAGTATTCCATGAAATGAATATTAACTGCAGAAAAAAAATAGTCCTGCTAAAGAAATCTCCAGAATAATTCCCTTGGAAGCTGAGAAGATGAATCTCTTCAAAATAAACTGTCATAAGGCTGAATGACTATGGTGGAAAAAAAATTAATGAACTATTCATCATGAAGTCTTTCATAGTCATTTATTATAAACCAGTAAGTGCTGAGAGGCAAGTGTACTTTTCTTTGTAAATGCTTAGCAAAGATTATTATAAGTAACTCTTAATGATGACGGAAAGGACACTATTGAATAGTCTGGTATAATTCGGGGCTATTGAAAATCACGATCATTTGTACGCTCACGTTTTTGAACATGAGCCAGGTTCTTTAGCTATACAACCATGGAATGCTGGTCATATTTAGAAAAAAAAATTTCATATCACTTTATAAAGTGGTTCCACTCCTCATTTCCCTATCATGGGACTTGACTGTCCTTGTGGTCTATGTCTTCCACTCTGAGAAACATTTAATTGAGATATCTATCAATGAAACATAAATATCATTTTTAAAATTTTTAGCTCAGAGTAATTTCTAACCTGCCCTTCTTGAGCAGAGTTCTTGAGAGGATAGCAGTGACAGAGGTGAGGAACCCAGGTTACACTTTCACCTCTACTTGGCCTCTGACATAGAAGACTGGCTCCGCCCTTGGAGGAAGTGGATTGGTTGACATTGTCTGGCACTGTAACAGGATAAAAAGCTAAACTGAGCCTTTTGAATTTTGCCGTGCTTAAAGTGCCTTAAGCAGTCCTAAGGATGGCCTTTTTTTACTGCATTGGCTTTGAAACGCTACCGACAGATTGCAGTTAAGAGAAAGCACACCAGAATATTGACTAGAATATTTACGTGGGAAGAGGGGGGAACATTGGGTTCTCTTCTGGCACCATTTCATTAGACACCTGATAAATTTAAGCTTGATTCCAGAATTATTCCATCGTGTTCTAAGGTACTCAGCAGTCACCCATCTCCTTACCTTTCTGAGTGCCTGGCAGATTGCCTGTGATGGTGCAGTGAAAGTGTAGTAAGTGTGGACTTGTTGAATATGCAAAGAGCCAAATTCAAGAAAACTGTGGTAGCGGAATTTTGTCATCATGGAGCCGAAATTCAGGAAACTCTTTCATTAGATATTCTCCACCTGTTCTAAAAGGATACTTTAAAAGTGTCTTAATTTGCTTTTACTTCTAAAATCAAAATGTAATTTATGCATTTATCTTTTAAACAAAATGCACATTTTACTTTCATTTTCCATTGTAATTTAATGGTCGCATGACTGATTCGTTTTCTCTGATTGTATGCTTTAGTCTTCTTTTTGTGCTCTTGGTTATATATATTTTTTAATGTTTTAACTTACACAGAGTGGTATTATCGCTCATTGTGACACTCTTGAATGGTGTTTCTGAGAAATCCTCCTCTTTGCATGTAGGTAGACTCACGTGAGCCTTGGTGTATGTGTGAAGGCCTTTTCTCCCGCGTCCCTCACACAGTGTCCATCACAGTGATGTCCATCACAGTGATGTCCACACACGGCTCCTGCTTGCCGAGTCTTTGTCTCCTTTGTTTTTTACGGGGTGCTTAATTGCTTGTTTATGCGCCCGTGATATTAACTGCGTCCTTGATCAGGCTTGTGTTGTGCAGCTGGCCGGATTTCTGGACCTGGGCCGTCTCATTAATCGCTGGTTTTATCAGCCCAAGGCACGATGGTGGGCCCGGGGCGTGGAAGGCCAGAGTGGGGCAGATTACTCAGGGAAGTCTTTTGTCAGCACAAGGACCCTGGAGCTCGGTGAAGACTAGTATGACTTTGAACCAATTTCATAGTGCATAGGATCCATTCGTTAGCCCTTAACCGCCTCTCTGACAGTTCATGTTCGAGTGTTGCATTTCAGCATAGATCTCTCTGAAGGATGAGCCAGTGGCCCCTTGCTTGGAATCACAACTATCAGAGCTTTGTTATAAGCACAAGAACAGCAAGAGTGTTTACCTGTTTTCTGTGTAACCAAGTGTTTCGTTCTTGTCGGTACATATTTAAAAAATCTTTTCAGATAAGTAGGACTGTACCTCCCCAAACTGTCCAGTCTCTTTGCAAACATGTTTAATCGGTTGTTGGTTTAAAAAATTACATTTGACCATTGCAGTTATTCTTTATTATTTACTATTATTTATTATATTTTGAGTAATTGTGTTTTCCCTGCTGTGTGTATATGATGTTTTGTTGAGTGTGGACACGGTCAGGTCAGCTTTGTAGTCTTAATGACAGTAAGGCTATTGTACTAAGTTCTGTTAATCCTGCTTTGAATATGATCCATGCAGTTCCCTAATTACTGCACATTCTGCTTCGGGTTGCCAATTGGTTTGGCTTCTTGTCTGTTTACACTGATTCTGTTTTTCTTGATTGAATCCTCTGAAAATTGGTGGCAAGGATCAAGACAGCCTGCAGTCTAAATGAACCTCCTCCCATTTGTTAGTGTTCAACTTTGTGATCAATTATTAATTGAAATGACATCACCAGGGAGTTGTGATGATATGACACCATCTCACCTGCGCTTTACCTCCACTTCCTGAACCAGGAGTGCAGTGCGTCTTGTCCGCTAGTCAGCAAGAGCAGAGGAACCCCCTCTGGGTAGTGGTAGTCAGCTACGGACTAGACGCTAATCGGTCTGTTGAGCTTCACAGCATGCTCGAGCTGGGTCACTGCTCGAGACGCCCACCCCTCCCCACCTCCGTACAACTGACCACCCGACATGGACACTGAGCCCCTGACCCCAGGACAGCTATTAAAGAAACCATGCTACCACCCGCTGTAGTTACATGCTATTCAGATCAGCTCTCACAGCTGCTGGCATCGTGTTGCAGTTGGAGCCAGACTGAACCATATGGAAGGGCTCATAGGGGTCAGTGGAGACGATGGATAAAAATGACTAAATTAGGGTTCGGGAGACAGGAAAGGGAAAGGAAAAGCATGCATTGTTGAGACTTATGTTTGTGGCTAATGAGTACTGGGAACTAAAGGACTGGAGGGTCTGGGAGTGGTTAGAGGTAATGAGGGGTGCAGCTTACCCCAGTGGATTACTATAGTGGGACTTCAAAGACTCGAATGCCACCCAAAGTTCAGGAATTCCGGAAGGATCCGGAGTTGGGTGAGCCCTGTTTGGGGATTCACCGTGCTCCTTCTACGGAGAGGCCCTCAGACCGTCACCCTGCACCTGGCGTCCAACACAGCGCGCCCGTGCTCCCCAGAAAATACAGAAAGCAGCTGTTCTAGAATGTTCTGCCATTTTTTGTTTTACTCATTTTAGTTCCTTCTGGAATTTCAGCCTGGACCGTGAGCTGCTGAATCATTTAGGTACAAGAGAACATTTTTTTTTTGTCTTGTAGCTCCTCTAGTTGCTTCAAGTTTGTTTCAGCACGTTTGTCTGTTTGATGTGTCTATTACAGAAGTGGCACACATGCTTTACGCCTGCCGTTTATAACTAAGTGTGTAAATGTTTTATTCAGCTCTTCAATTGACAGAAAGCCTGACTTGCTAAGGTCAAGAATTTTATATCTATGCACCAACAGCCAAAAAAACACAAGGCAAAAAAAAAAAACCCCAAAGATGTTATGGCTTAATAGGTGTCTGTTTTATAGATGATCTAAAAGAAGTCTGCGCATCTAAAAAACCTATTAGCATTAATAGGCTACTTGCTTAGACTACTGCCCCTGCGACCAAGATCCGGATAAGCAGATGCAGATACATGGGTGGATGGAGGTGGAGCACTTTGGAGTTGTAGCAGGAATGAGTCCTCACAGCACAAGTCTGAGTCTCAGTTTGGTTTGCTCCTCCTCCGGAGGCGGGCTGTAACTGTAGACCCCACCCATGCTGCTTGCCTGAAGTACCTGGAAGGCTCCGTCTGTTGCTATCCCAGGGGTGTGGGGTCGGGTAATCCGCGGCCTTACGCCGCCTTTGCTCAGCTGTGCTTTGGAGTGAAGACTACTCGGTAGGCTTGCCTAGGTGTGCACTGGCCTTGCTCTTGGAAAGAAATGTCCATTTAGACCTGCAGTACCCCTCGGTTCTCACAGTCGTCTGATGGCAGCTGAGAGTCTGCTGTCTTCCGCTGTGGCGCTCTGCATTATCTCTCGCTCGCCTCCCCCCCCACCCCCCCCCCCTGCTCACTGCCCCCCAGTAAATGGGGCCTCCGTAATGGGCAGTAATGCACTTTAATGTCATGCTGTTGATTACAGCGCAACTGAATGTCACAGTGCTACTTTGCTTCATGTCAGAACTGTGCAAATTCGCACCTAAAGAGAACACCGGGTAATTATCCTCCAAGACTACCTCCGCCTTCCCCTGGCCGTGGCGTCATGGAAACGGGGCCCTTAGCCTTTGAGGTTGGGGTAGATGTGAGGCGGAGTGGCAGGTGCCGTTGGCTAAAAAAGAGCAAATACTTGTTTGTCCTCGTCTCTCTATTCAGATTGTCTTCTCAGTTCTGAGTGGACAGACGGGCTCAGGTTGTGACTCTTTGAGCATCGTCCGATCTGCAAGCAGGAGCCGTGGCTTTTGAAATGCAGCCCATGGCGTGAGTGGCTCTTGGGAGAGAGTGACGGATGATTTGCAGACAGACCGGGGTCGGCGGGGCCCCAGGGCCATGGGGATTGGCACTGGCAGGCAGGTTGGGTTTAAACCAAGCGTTCTCTGACTGGCAATCATCTCCACGAGGGAGAGAAAGGAGCCTCGCTTCCATCCCATTACACCTTCATCTCCACCTGTCCGCCCGGCCAGCTGCTACCCAGTCTGACTCGCACACACGCTACACCGGCCACACACGCACAAACACCCCCCCCCCCCACACACACACACACACACACACAGTGTCAGAGAGATGGAAGATCCTTCTCTCTCTCTGTCTCTCGCTCTGTCTCTCTCACACACACATGGACACTTGTGTGCCATTTCCTTTGCACATACAGAAATCACCTATATAGAAAGAAGGAGCCCTCAGACAGACAAACATGGAGGAGGGCATACACTGGGGACACTAGGGGACACAAACACAGCAGGGGCCATCCAGTATGGTGGTGATACTCTGGCCCACACACACCTGCACTCAAAGATGCTCACGTGTAGTATTTTATGTTGCCAGCACTGCGCAAACTGAAAAAGGAACATCAGAGATCTCCAACCTGGAGAGTGCAGTCCTAGGTGTACACACACACACACACACACACACACACACACACACACACACACACACACACACACACGGGTAAGACGATATCACAGGGCCTAAGATTTATTTCACCAAGCACATCGGCTTTAATCTACCTGTGCTTTGGGTTCTATTCGCCATAAATTTGCACGCTGTCCTTGAAAGAACTCAAGGTGGGTACCTGATAAGGAGGTGGCAACAGAGCGCAAAAGAGTGAGGAAAACGTGGGGTTCAGGGGGCTAGAGATAATGTCCTTAAACCATTGCCACCCAGCTAGACCCCCCCACACACTTCCCACACTTCCCATCTTAAAAGTTCCCCTCAGGGATTAGGAGAACAAAAGCAGGTGAATTCCCAGGAAGAGTCAGAAACCGAGCCAGAGTGTCAGCACTCCACACTGGGGGGTTTTTTCCTTCCAAAATCATAAATTATATACTTCTAGCAGACTTAACAGAGACTTAACATAAGAACGTAAGAACATGTGGAGAGGCTGTCCAAATCACTAGGAGTCTATTGCCCACACACTGAGATAACATTTAAAATCTCTGAATTGCTGCTATTTGAAAAGAAAAGACAGATAAATAAAAAGGATGCTGGAACCACTAAAGGCGTAATATGAGCAGACATCTCAGTCATTAAAAGCAGCATGCTTTTGGGTGTTGACCTTTAATGTTGTTAATTGCCCGAGTATCGAGAACTGGAGTGTGTGACATTTGTGTTTTTTCCCCCCTTATCCAGCATATTCCTGAAAGGATTTGACATTTTAAATTAAGCGTTAACTCAAAGTACGGATTTCACATTTGAGATCTGTGCTGCCATAGTAACGTAAACAAACATCACCGCACTCGCTCACTGTCCGTCTTACATTCTTATGCTTCCTCTGTCTTTCTCTCTCGCTCTCTGTCTCTCTTTCTCTTTCCTGTTCTCACTCTTTCCTGTTCTCTCTCTCTCTCTCTCTCTCTCTCTCTTTCCGGTTCTCTCTCTCTCTTCCTTTACCCTCTCTCATTATATTCTATATTGAACTGTATTTCAGATATTAGATTTGAGGTAATTAATATTCTAAGAGTCTTCTTCTCTGTGCCCAGTGAGGTTAAGAGAGGAAAAATTCCACCGACAGCAGAGAAAAGCTCTCTTAGGTTTTACATAACCCGCCCGGCTACTAAAATTAAAAGTGGAAGAAGTAAAGTGGAGAGAAAAACTGTTCTAATTACATGAGGGAGCTGCTGTGCTTTCATGTTTCTGCACTTCACAGCTAGGCCTCCCGGCAGCCGCACACACACACACACACATACGAGCACTCATGAACACACACACACATACGAGCACCCATGAACACACACACACACACACACACACACAAGCACCCATGAACATACACACACACACACACACACATACGAGCACTCATGAACACACACACACACACACACACACACACACACACACACGAGCACCCATGAACACACACACACATACGAGCACCCATGAACACACACACACACACACACACAAGCACCCATGAACATACACACACACACACACACATACGAGCACTCATGAACACACACACACACACACACACACACACACACACGAGCACCCATGAACACACACACACACACACACACACACACACACACACACACACACATACGAGCACCCATGAACACACACATATGTGGACATGCACACGGACACACACACACACACACACGAGCACCCATGCACACACACACACACACACACACACACACACACACACACACACACATACGAGCACCCATGAACACACACACATACGAGCACCCATGAACACACACACACACACACACACACACACACACACATACACATACGAGCAACCATGAACACACACACACACACACACACATACGAGCACCCATGAACACGCACACACACACACACACATATGAGCACCCATGAACACGCACACACATATGTGGACATGCACACGGACACACATACAAGCACACACACACACACATATGTGGACACACATACAAGCACACACACACACACATTTACACACATATGAATGCACCCGCACACTGCAACCCCTCATCCAGTCCAGCACCTGAGGGCTAGATTGGATACCAACCCCCCCTTGTCCATGTATTATACGTTGGATACACTGCACTCATATATCACACAGACATAACAGACATGTAGCTAAAATTACTTTGACATGGAGTGACCATACATAAACTACTCCACATATACCAAAATGGATGGAGGCGTATTCTCCTAGATGAGTACTTATAAGCAGAGCTTTTTGATCCATACACATTATGGGGTAATATGAGATATGAATCACTCCAGGCACTCAGTTACATTAATGTGTTTGGGCACATACCAAAGTCATGAGACATCTAACATTTTTACCACAGTAAAAATTGAGGGAACACATCAATAAAATCAGAGGTTGTTCTTCTACAGTACTAACCTCTGAGGTTGTATGTTCCTCAGTAGTAAACTGAGGTTGTATGTTGCTCAGTAGTAAACTGAGGTTCTATGTTGCTCAGTATTAAACTGAAGTTGTATGTTTCTAAGTAGTAAACTCTGAGGTTGAATGTTTCTCAGTTGTAAAAAGAATGTGCTGTATTTTGTCCATTGTGATTTTTACACCGCAATCGAAATTTGTCCTCCGCTTTTAACCCATCTGTGCAGTTAGAACACACACACACACTAATGATTACTAGGGGGCTGTGGATCACGTGCCCAGAGCGATGGGCAGTCCTAGCCGGGCGCCCGGGGAGCAGTTGGGGTTAGGTGCCTTGCTCAAGGGCACCTCAGTCATGGCCTCAGGTCTGGGAATCGAACCCACGACCCTCCGGTCACAAGACCAGTTCCCTACCACCAGGCCATGACATGAGAAACAAACTGAGGTTGTATGTTTCTCAGTAGTAAAATCTGAGGTTGAATGTTTCTCAGTAGTAAAATCTGAGGTTGTATGTTTCTCAGTAGTAAACTCTGAGGTTGTATGTTTCTCAGTAGTAAACTGAGGTTGTATGTTTCTAAGTAGTAAACTCTGAAGTGGCACAGTGTGGCTTTCTCTGCTTGCTCTGTGCCACCACGCTCTTCATGCACCAGTTCGAATCATTGCCGTCTCATTAGGGAAAATTATGAAAAATTAAAGCTATCAGACAGATCTCATTGTTGCCTGGTGGGAGTCTGTTGGCCGTCACAGTGGATACCAGCGGGGTCCACACTCACTGGCTGCCGAGGAGACTTTGTTAAGAACCCTCACTAATTAGGTCTGGAGACTGATGGCGTTTCACAAGGCACAGCAATTACAGCAGTAAAGGAGAACAGTGCGTGGAAGTGGACTCGAATGAATGAGTTTGTTTTTAAACCCACAGCTTTATTGAGCGCACACGGCTGCCGACAGACAGGGTGACCACACGCGTTACTCACGCCGATGGCATATGGGGGGAGAGAGAGAGAGAGAGAGAGAAATCCAGCAAAGATGAGACAAAAGAGAGAAATGACCATTCCTTCGTTGGAGACAGAAGAAGAGTCAGGACTCCAGGATTGGAGATTGTGACACCAGTTTAGGTCTGTGTTATTATTCTGCAGGTTTGTGTTATTACAGTACAAGTCTGTGTTATTACAGTGTAGGTTTGTGTTATTACAGTACAGGTCTGTGTTATTACAGTGCTGGTCTTTGTTATTACAGTGCAGGTCTGTGTTATTATAGTGCAGGTCTGTTATAGTGCAGGTCTGTGTTATTGCAGTACAGGTCTGTGTTATTGCAGTACAGGTCTGTGTTATTGCAGTTCAGGTCTGTGTTATTACAGTGCTGGTCTTTGTTATTACAGTGCAGATCTGTGTTATTATAGTGCAGGTCTGTTATTATAGTGCAGATCTGTGTTATTACAGTGCAGGTCTGCTTTATTACAGTGCAGGTCTGTGTTATTAGAGTCCAGGGGTTGCAGGTGTTTAGCTCTGTCCAGCTCTAAGGTCTTCACCCGGAACTGGGAGGTTGTAGCTTGGAACTGGGAGGTCTTCACCCGGAACTGGGAGGTTGTAGCTTGGAACTGGGAGGTCTTCACCCGGAACTGGGAGGTTGTGGAGGAGGGGCTGGTTGTGGTAATTTACCTTCAGTGAGAAACCGAGCTTGTTGCGGTATCGGTTCCGATCTCCGAACCTGCCTCAGCCAGCCACCTGCTGCAAGCCGGTACCCGCGTTCTCCACCTGTTGGGCACTGCTGCAGCCTGCCCCCCCCCCCCCCCCTCCCCGCCTCTACTCCCCACAGACTGGATCCCCCTCCCTCACCCAGCAGGGAATATCGATGGGAGCACGAGGTCTGCGCATAATCTATAACTCACGTCACTTGTGCCATGCCAGCACTTTGGCTAAACTCAATTAGGAAGGGTTGAGGTCTGAGCTGATTGGATGTGTTGCGGGTGCATGTGTGCGCACTGGCGAGGCTGCAAGTACATATGTATGTGTGTGTGTGTGTGTGTGTGTGTGTGTGTGTGTGTGTGTATGTATATGACTGTATGAGTAGTGCTCGTATCGGGGGTTTACATTCAGCACGTCATCTCGGTGAGTGGAGGTTTTGAGGACATTGTGGCTTTTGCCAGCAGTAACCCTGAGCCACTTAGATGCTCCTCACGGTGTCTTCAATCCAACGAGCCCTCCTGCTCATCTACCAGAGTCCACTGCCTTGAACTGAGCCAGACACTTACAGTGTGTGTGTCTGTGTGTTCATGCTTGTATTTGTGTGTGTGTGTGTGTGTGTGTGTGTGTGTGTGTGTGTGTGTGTGTGTGTGCGCCTGCTCATGCATATCTATGCGTCTTTATGCATTCTCAATCTCCTCCTGGCTCTCCTCTCCTCAGTCTGTTACTGTCTCTGTGTGTCTGCTCCCGACACGGAGACTCCTCCCACAGTGCATCTCTTCATCTCCCTCCTCTTCTCCGTCTGCCTCCCTCCTTCCCCTCCCACCTACCGAGGCGGGCGGAGGGAGCTCCACCACGCTCCACCACGCTCCTCCGTGCGGTGCGTTCGCAGGGCCGAGGCTCCGAGGAATAAATGATTGGCCTTCAGTTGGACCTGACGTGGCCAGTAATTCATGTCCTGGCGAGGAAGTGATCAGATGTGTGTGTGTGTGTGTGTGTGTGAGAGTAACGACCGGCGTGCGGCTGGAACAAGCGTCCGCCCGCCGCTCGTGATGAAACGCTCGCGTCAGCTGGAAAACGAGCGGCAAGCTCGCCGCCTTTCCATTTCTCACGCGCGCCTCGTCCTTTTTCTGAGCGAGGAATCCGGATCTTAACAAATTGGGAAGGCGCTGCGCGTTATTAGTCGTATTTGTCCGCCCGTCGTGCCTTTTGTTTTTTTTCTGCTCCACTCCGTTATGTATTCCCGCTGCTGACGGCGTTTCGCCCCACGCTCTCTGTGACGGACTAATGGAAGCCGTTTATCAGAGCTGATATTAATAATCGTCTCGTCCCAGCGTGTGACGATGTTCTGCAGCGTGTGCTTAAAAATGACCCGCCGTGAAATCTGCGCTGATTGGACGCCAGCGTTCTCCCCACTCGCCCGGCGTCGACGTGTCCTTCACGTCTGTGCTTGTCCCCCGTTTAACCGCCCGTCCCCGCCCTGTTCAAACGTCCCTGCTTAGCCAGGGCGCTCCATTAACAGTCAGTGTGCAGAGACCCCCGGGCTGTAGACACAGCCGTCTAGGAACACTGGCTCTGCCCGGGCTCGTGCGGGGTTCTGACCGTAAGGATGGTGCTGTGGCCCAGACCCGTCACTCTCCCGCCCGTCCTCACACATCGCGGTCGGCAGAACCATCCTACCGGGCTCTCCTTTGCTCGGCCCTCCGTGAAATAGCTTTGCGTAGGTCGTTAGCTCCGGGGCGCTGAAGCCAGCCAGGCCCCCACGCACCCTCACCCCCACCCTCCTCCTCCTGACGGAGGCTGTGCTGTAGCGCTCCAGCACGGCCACCACACCTCCTCCTCGGGTAGAGAGACAGTACCCGCCTTTGCTCCAGCACACGGGAGAACCGGGATGTGTTTGGACCTTTTCTCCAAATGCTTTAAAGAGCGGAATAATGATCAGTAGTGACTGTCCCTCATGGGTCCAATTGCATGTTTTTTAAGATGATAAAACCTGATGGATTGATCCCTTTATGCAGATGGACAAGGAATAACGATGTTTAGGCATGCAGCTACTGGAGGGCAAACATGTATGTCACATAATGAATGTTAATGTATGCGTTTTAGTTGGAAAAAGCTGAGATTATTACCCATATTTCCCTCAGTGTCAGTGAGGGAGAGAGTGGTTTCAGGGCTGGAGGAGGCTTCTCCATGACTAAACTCATTTATAGGTTATTAACATTTAACAAGTGGCGTTTCCAGCCTGAGGCTTTGGCCCTGCGTGGACGAACACTCGACCGCGTCGCCAGTGTTTAGACGGTCGGACGAGGAGATTTGTTTCGAGGCGCCACCTTTAGAGCACAGCTCTGAAAAGCCAGGGGCCAGTGACACCGAGCACTTGTGTTTGGGTTCGCCACCCGCCGCGCCGGCGAATGGAGGGCGCAGATTTCATCTGAGCACATGAATATGCATGAGCTCCGTGCCCTCGTTTCTAGAGAGGTGGAAAATGCTCAGTGAGAGGCGTGGAGTTTCTCTCACCGAGAGAAACACACACACACCGTTTCTGTCTGTATCGTACACCTACTGTAGATCTCTCCCCTGTTTGAACACAGGCATGTAGGTAGAGAGTAAACACTCCAACCAGCACTCACACACTTTCTAGGTACTTTCAGAGTCACACAGATTAACTCGGGGGGTGGGGGGGGGTGGGGCAGGTCCATGAGAGGTTTTTGCAAATACCTGTGAAAATCAAGAGCTTTTTGACCAGGGTTGTGTGGGCTTTTTTACCTGGTTTTGGAGATGCTATCAGCTTTGTTTGTGCAAAGGATCATTTCTCCTTAGCTGAGAGAGCCTAGTCTTGACTCTCTCTGCGGCTGTAACACCAGCACTAACACTGCACATCATGATGCATCTCACCCGAATCTCAGAACCTCTCGCACGCAGAGTGAGACTGAGTGCGGAGCAGGGAAAACCCTCCGCCCCGTTCAGGCTCTGCAGACGCAACCGTGTCGTGGGCCCCGGCAGCAGAGCCAGTGGCCTCCACACAAACGCCTCTACATCTTTGTCTGCAAGTAGTTTTGAAGGGCTCAGCACTGCAGCATCGACTCTCCTTTCTAAAACAGCGTCTCGAAAAACAAAGGGCACTTAGTTCCTGGACTTGTCCTGCCCTGCGCCTCCTCGCCCGCACCTCCTCACCGCTCCCACGTAATGGCCGACAGTGCCTTCATCTTCTTACGTTGTCCCCGTGTCCCGAAGACCACGGCATGTTTGGTGACTACGAGGAGAAATGTGCTTAATATGCGGGCGGTAGGGGCGAGGCGGCCGTTAGGAGCGAGGCAGCGCGAGACGTTGAGAGGCAGCGGCTCGGCGAGCGGATATTTAAAACCGGCTCATTGAGACGGATGACACAATTTCTCACTTATTGCCCTGGGAAAAGCAGCCAGTCCTCCATAACAGCCCTAACCTTCATCCGTCAGGCACTGCTAAATCTACTGGAATAATTTCCTCATGGATTATATGTCAGGATTTATAATTTAAGTTGCCCATATACGTCTGGGTGAGATTCGCACCACCTCAGACCCTCATCATCCTTATCCCCTTTTCATGGAGACACGAAAATAAAGGAGGTCTAAAGAGCAGAAGAGAGAGAGAGAGAGCGAGAGAGAAAATGAAGCCTCTGGATTTGAATGTGTAATAAAGGCTCTGAGAAATATGACTGGGATGTGGGGTAAACAAATCCCATTGAAAGCGTAGATATTTGAAGAGGCTTCTTTTGCATCAGTGTGCTGAATAGACAAGGATAAGCCCTGTGCCTAAGACCCTGCCCTTCTTGCTAATGTAATGTGTGGAGTTAATCTGCCTCTTCCCCTAGCTTGAGCTAGTCTGGGAGGGCAGCTGGGCGACTAGGCTCCTTCCTGGTAACGTAATCTGGGATCGAGCGCCCCACCCCCACCCACTCTGGCTGGGACTCCCGGTGCTAAATCCCCCTGGTCGCCTTTGTGAGCTGCACTTCCAGGCCCTGATTGGGAGCCCAGCAGGAACTTCACAGCGAGAAGGAAACTTTAGTCACTGCTAATGGAGGAGACTGAAGCTGAGCTTACACTGACCCAAAACGGGCGCTCGTCGTGTAGTGTAATCAGCTCTGCAGTCATCACTCGTGTGTGTGTGTGTGTGTGTGTGTGTGTGTGTGTGTGTGTGTGTGTGTGAGTGTGAGTGTGTGTGTGAGTGTGAGTGTGTGTGTGTGTGTGTGTGTGTGTGTGTGTGTGTGTGTGTGTGTGCGTGTGCGTGTGCGTGTGCGTGTGTGAGTGTGTGTGTGAGTGTGAGTGTGAGTGTGTGTGTGTGTGTGTGTGTGTGTGTGTGTGTGTGTGTGTTCAGTGCATCCTGCCGCCCCTCTGACTGTGTGCTGCTGTGGTTCTTTAACAGGTTCCTCCGCGTGACGGCGAACCCAGGCTGGTACCAGCGATACGAGGACGTGGAACGGCAGTATGCCTCCCTGCCCAGGTAAGAGCAGACATCCCTGCTGGGGGGGTCACGGGCCTGGCAGGAACCCCGACAGGGAGCCAGCTGATGTAGGATATGAAACGAGGGGGGGGGTGAGGACAATAACTCAGGCACACAGTGTGTCCGTGAAGTGTGGAGAGAGCAAGAATGAGAGACCAAGGAAAGAGAGGAGGGACAGAAAGAGGAAAAAGGTGGATCAGAGAATGAGTGCGAGAGAGAGAGAGAGAGCGTGGGAGCGTGAAAGACAGCAGCGACCATTCCGCCTCACTCTCCCTCACTCCATGCTGAGTAATCCTCTTTAAAGCTTCTAATTAAATCTGGAGTGTCTGTCTTCTGAGGCCTCTCCACCCGGGAGTTCACCTGATCCTCTCCAGAGAGGCAGCGTGGCCAGTCCAACAGTGCTCATCTCTGAGCCTGCATCAGGTTACTGCCTCTCTCTCTCTCTCTCTCTCTCTCTCTCTCTCTCTCTCTCTCTCTCGCTCTCGCTCTCGCTCTCTTGCTCTGTTTGTTTTGTCCGGCAGTCAACCGCAAACAAACAGCAGAACCCCAGCGAGGGCAGAGGTGTGGCTCAGGTGACTGCGTTGCCACATAGCAACCCCGGCTCATGCTGGCCTTACTCCCCCCCCCCCCCCCCCCCCCCCACCACGCCCCCAGGCCACCAGGCCGGATAGCTTTTGCAGACGGAGTCGCAGAAATGAGTTCGACACCTGGTTCCCGGCATCCTCGAAAGAGAGCGCCTCGTGAAGTTGTCACCATGCGCTGTTTACCCTAGCTATAAATAGACCAGGAAGTGTTTAGGGGCATTCTGAGAACTTTGGTGAAAGTGTGAAAACGTCAGCCTAGTGTTTACGCAGCTCCGCTGCAGTCTTCATCACTCCGCCCAGCCGAGGGTTCGCACTCTCGCTCTAAAAATCCAGAAAAAAATATTCAGTACTGAAGTTTACCCAAACCCCCCCTCACCCCCAGGGCCCACTTTTAAAGTCATTTTCAGAAATTACCCTCACCCTTCTATTATGGCCTGCGCTGGGTGTGTGTTTATATGCTGACACAAACACGCCGGCTCTTGGTCGGTCAAGCCTCTTCTGGACACACCCCTGCCTGTTATTCTAACCCCGACGCTGGAGGCCGCATTAGCCCTCGTCTGTCCCGCGGGCCGAGCTGAGGTCACTGGCCCCGCAGGTGGAGGGAGGCCGGCCCTGTTAGACACCGCCCACGCCGGCCTCCATATGTGCCCTATTATAACCATTACCAAAATAATACTCACAGTCATTATCTGGCCTGCTTGGGCCGGGGTCAGCCAATCAGAAGAGCTGCTCACCCTCCCCCATCTGCAGATTATTGGATTAGCTGGGCGAGTCAAAGTTGCGTTTGATTCTGGCAGAGCTTTCATTGGATGGTTGAGGTGATAATTGGGCGATTAATGTGCAGATGGTGGCCCCTCCGAACCCGGGTGAGGAGGCACTGATCCAACCGTTCAGTTCTACAGAGCAGACTCCCACTCATGTCCACTCATTCCTGTTCACACACACACACACACACACACACGCACACACACACATACACACACACACACACACATGCATACACACACACACACACACACACACACACACACCCACATGCATACACACACACACACACACACACACACATGCATACGCACACACACGCACACACACATGCATACGCACGCACACACACACACACACACACACACATGCATACACACACGTATGCACACACACACGTATGCATGCACGCGCGCACACTTTCCCGTCTATTTATCTCAGGCTTTACGGCAATCAGTAAGCAGTCTTTCCCAGAACACTCTAGACTGGTCACAAAGGCCACATTGTTGTGTGCTTCTGCTCAAGTGTGTGTGTGTGTGTCTGTGGGTGTGTGTGTCCATGTTTGTGTGTTTGTGTGTGTATGCGTATGTGTGCGTCTGTGTGTGCGTCTGTGTGTGCTTGTGTGTGCGCGTCTGTGTGGGCTTGTGTGTGTGCGTATGTGTGGGCTTGTGTGTGTGTGTATGTGTATGCGTCTGTGTGTGCTTGTGTGTGCGCATCTGTGTGGGCTTGTGTGTGCGCGTATGTGTGGGCTTGTGTGTGCGCGTATGTGTGGGCTTGTGTGTGTGTGTGTGTGTGTGTGTGTGCTCTGTGTGTGTGTATGTTGTGTGTATGTGTGTGTGTGTGTGTGTGGGGGTTGTGTGTGTGTATGTTTGTGTGTATATGTGTGTGTGTATCTGTGTGTGTGTGTGTGTGTGGGGGGGGGGGGGGTTGTGTGTGTGTGTGTGTGTGTGTGTGTGTGTGTGTGTGTATTAACCTGACGTTGACTGTGTAGAGGACCTACTCGTCCGTGCAGCTACATGCTCTTCTGTTGCTGTGGATCTTAACCAAGCTCAAGCATTTTTGGACATTTATTAGTACAGCGTTCACACGTCAGTCAGACGAACGGAGCCGCCGTCAGACTGAAAGTTGAATACACCAGTAAAAGAGCTTGTGACAAGACAGGAAAAAAGAAGGTTACATTTGATGAGAGCTTTGAAAATAATGCCATATT
>NW_027506943.1:5000-59046 GCF_052324685.1 Brachyhypopomus gauderio | reverse complement strand
GTGTAGAGAGGACGGATGAGAGTGTTCCTCAATAAGGACTCTCTCTCTCTCTCTCTCTCTCTCTCTCTCTCTCTCTCTCTCTCTCTCTCTCTCTCTCTCTCTCTCTCCCCCCCCCCCCCCCCCCCCCCTTTCTGTCGCTGTCTCTCTTCTCTTCTCACTTGTGCTCGGGTTACTGGGAACATCACAGCCTGCTCAGCCAGATGGAGCAGACAGTCTAAAATGCGTCTTGCTGCTAGTGTCTCCAGACAACTCAGCTGTGGTTTTGTGCGTGCGTGTGTAAGCGCGTGCGTGTGCGAGGTGGTGAGAGTGTTAAAGTGGGCATGTTGCATGTCTTCACCCCATCACCCCTACTTCATGTGGAATGGCGGTGTAGCACATAGTGACGCTCCGTTTGGACCGCAGTGACTCTCATCCACTTCCATCAGCTTCCCTGAGTATTTCAGGCCAGGTTGACGATGCTGAGATTAAGAGTCATTACGATGTTCCCCCATCATCTCTCCCTCAGGCCCCGTCTTGCCTGTGGTGTTGGAGCTCCTCCGTGGTCCCCGTGTCAGTGCTCAGTCCTTTGTAAGCCTCTATTAACTCTGCTGTTGGCTCTGATGTAGGTGGCTAGCAGCTCTCAGGACTCCAGCTCTAAGCTCATTGATTGACTCGTGCACTGCCAGAACGTAACGGACCCACTAGAAAAAAAACCTAAACGAGACACTGGTGTCTTCCTGACTCTCATCTCTACGTCTGGGCTTTTCCTGCAGGAGGAGTCCGGCAGATGCTGACGAGTACGTGGGACAGCAGTGGGCGGGGCACAGGGACCCCGCCCTCTACCCCGCCCCCCTGCCGCCCTACCACCCCAACTACCCCCCGCCCGCTCGACTCCCGCCAGGGCGACCTGGGCTTCTACCACCCTCCCCCTCCACAGAGGGGGCCCATGCGCCAGGACGTGCCCCCCTCTCCGCCCGCGCCCCTCCGAGCTCCACGTTACGACACCATGAACCGCGGAGGCTTCCGGAACGCCGGCCCTGAGCACTTTGCCTTTGCGGACGGACGGCACTCTGACCCGAGGCAGAAGAACGCCATGACTGCGGCCGTCTAGACCGGCGCTCTCGTCCGCTCCCCCCCCCCCCCCCCCCCCCCCCCCCCCCCCGGTTCAGTCACATCGCCACCTTCTCACGGACGGGCACTCAGGTACTCGACGTCTGTCTGACTGCCGGATCTCGTCCTCGTTTACTTACCGCCCGAGGCCGCGTCTCAGAGTGCCGGGGACGGACGATACATCGGGACTCCTCCCCCCGCCGCTCGCTTCTCCGGATCCGTCACCCGACTACAGCAGGGAAGTGTGTGTGTGTGTGTGTGTGTGTGTGTGTGTGTGTGTGTGTGTGTGTGTGTGTGTGTGTGTGTGTGTGTGTGTGTGTGTGTGTGACTCTCCTGGAGTCCAATAGCTCGGACCTGAGTGCGTGCAGACGCCCCGGAGCTCATGTCTGCTTCAGCCTGCACGTTAACACGCTTCCTCCCTGCCGCCTCAAACACACCAGCACAGACGTAACCGTATTTAAATGTTACAACAGAGGACATCTCTGATTAATATCATTTACCGCCACTTTTGCGCACACGAGCCTTTGGGCTATCTTAAAATGTATTTTAACGAACAAATGAAGGTACTGCCCTCTGTGTAGCTAGACTTGTCTTGTTTAGTTTGAGTGAAGTCCATAAATGGTGTAAGATTGAAAAAATGAAGATTGCTTGTCAGGACGAGGATAGGAGGTTCTCCAGAAGGTCAAGCTCGTTGGACGGACGAGAGGAAGGATGAACAGATGTGAACAGATGTAGGAGAGGAGTGCAGATATACTCTTCCCTCAGTTTGTGACAGCTTACATGAGGATTTCTGTGTTTACCACCGTGTTTGCACCTAAGTGTTTATGATTCCTCTTTGTTTATGAATACTCCTTCATATGATCCCATATTCCTGTATGTTTGTGATGGCTTTACTGATGTGGTATTTGCCCACATTGAATGTACAAACGACACCCTCTGTATCCTTAGAGCACATGATGAACAAATCAGACTCTACTTGCTAGTAAACATGTATCATGTTAATCATCGGAGCTATTAAAGGAATTAAAAGAAGCTTATAATGAAAAATAAATTGATGGTCTAGCATAAAACATTAATGCTGAACACAACCATTTTTATTAACCTCTTTTATAACAGCTCTTTATTAAATATGCATTTGAACGTATCAGTTTGTCTCCTTGGCCTTGTTTTGCAAATGAACGTTTGAAGTGTTGAGAACTGTCTTGGCAATGCTAGCTTCTTTTAAATTCAAGAAAATGAGAATACCATACCAATGTGAAGTATGAACACTCTCAACCCAATTCCATCTTTTAAATGCCAGATTAAAATTATACCTTTGTGATAATAGATAGGCCCAAATGAACATGCTCATAATTATCAATTAAGATCAGGAGATATACAGCTATGATTATGGAGCAATTTCTACATTTCTGATGAAATTTGGCTGATTGGTGAATTAAGAGTTGAATTGTAATAATTACTAAGTGCACAGTCAGACCATGTTATCTGCTGGGGTTTAATTATGGGTTCAGCACATTGTCCGCAGAGAGGGGGGGCTGGGGAGATCCAGCATATCGTGAAGTTCACCATGGCTGCGTAATAGCACAGCCCCCCCCCCCCCCCCCCCCCCAACATACGTTTATAGGGGTTTACATGTGACAACCTAGAGGCCTGAAGTATGGATAGAGGGATAGACTTTGTTATATAGTTGTAGTCTGTGTGTGTGTGTGTGTGTGTGTGTGTGTGTGTGTGTGTGTGTGTGTGTGTGTGTACACCTAGGACTGCACTCTCCAGGTTGGAGATCTCTGATGTTCCTGGGATCTGCTAAACCCATTCTCCCAGTTTAGAGGTCACAGCCCCAAGTGCTCCGATTACTATGGGAACCACTTTTGCTAGCTATATAAATTTTTTACGAATCAGTGAACGGTAATATGTTTAACAATAGACCAAAGGGATTTGATCCAACTTATTCTAATTCTATAGGCATAAACATAAATGTATTATTCATTGATTGTAATCCAGCAAGAATGATTTCTGTAGTACACCTTGCTTTTCTTTACTCTATAAATAGTGTTGAGAAAGTTTTAAAGTATGCTTGTGATCATTATCCTTTTGCCTTGCAAATATTTGTCCAATTACGCTAGAGTTTGGAGAATCCCAGGCTGCTTCCATGCTGGTGTCCTACAGTGTACACTTTGCAAATTAAAACCTAAACGCAGACAAACTCCTGACTCAAGACTTCTGAACGTCAGGGCTCATAACTTCATTTCCTCACATCTGCACAAGAAGTCTGAGACAGCAAAGCATTGTGCCTCTTTGCCAAGTCCTATCAAGCTGTGTAGAGGAAAACACAATTTAAGTGATCCGGCCAATTTTGTGGATTCAATATGGGAGCCTTCCTTCACCCTGCTGGCGAAGGCATAATGAAATTCTTCTTCTTTTCCTTATTTGCTTTCCCCATTTTTTTATTTTATTGTTGTTTCTGAGTTTTTTTCGGGAAACCGATGTCAAAAAGCCTGCTGGAGTAATTGCTTAGTCTCCCCGCTCTCCCAGAATCCATTTGGGATGTGTAATTATTGTAAGCCATTATTAGGCAAAGTTTAAATTAGCGCAGGAGGCCAGAGTCATGCACGCTTGCATTCTAATGTAGCGATCACACACTGTCATGGTTGTCAAGAGATAAGAAGGACCTTAAAAGTTGTTGTAACCCTAGTGACCCACATTGGTCTGGTGAATGTCTTATTTACATGGCAAAATAATGAAAATATCTATTTTTCATGCCCCAATTCATTACAGTAACACCAGACACTAATGTAACTGCCCTAAGTATCGCTTATGGGGACCATCAATAAAACGTGTACATTTCTATCGAAATAATATACAACATTGGAGGGAAACATGAAAAGCGTGAAGTTGGAGTATGTACAACTTAAGCGGTGCTTTTGGCCAGCTGCGTTATCTGGAACATTCTTCCTGAGCAGAGTGTCCCGCAGAGAGCTGTTAAACTCTGTCAGTGGAAATGTACTTCGGACTGGTTGTGATGGAGTGTGTGAGTGTGTGAAGCGAGTGGCGGATCTGATTTATGATGGGTGTGTCGGAAAAGCCCGAGTCCCTTCCTCCTGGGCCTCAGAAGAGCTTTAGGGCTTAACACCAGAGTAAAAGTGCTCCGGTTCTCCAGCTAACACTGGATTACCCTGCCAGCCTGTTTTACAGTAGCCCTCCGTAACGTGTTTAATGCTGGCATTAGTATTACCGCATATGCTCGGCTAATTGTTTTGGTGTGATCGCAAAAGGCTTTCGTAAGAATATTGGCACGCGGGCGTCAGAAAGGGGGTGGGGGTGGTGGAGTGGGGGTGTAGTTGTATCTAGAAAGCCCCGTGCACTGGTTTGGGATCGCTCTCTCCCTCCACCTCCCTGGGGCCTATCGTCTGTCCCTCTCAGTCTCCACTCCCTGACTCCTCCCTCCGTGTGTTGCCAGACCTCTGTGACATGAGAGCTGGGGGGGGGGGGGGGGGGGGTTCTGGTCACGATGTTGGCCCCGCACCGTGCCAGCTCGCGCCACTGGGAACCGCTCGGCCGGTGTTGACGGCTGCTCGGCCACTGTGCGGATTAATACCAGCACTAATAGCACACCGTGGCCCGTTAAAGCATGGCCACGTCGGGGCGGGCTGAATTCTGTTTCCTGAACGCCGTTTCAGTGCAATGGTGCCCTGAGACACTGCAGCAGCTGTCTGCCCTCCATGCCTGCTTATGACCTGACGTTACAGTAGGGAGAGACAGCACTGCGATTTGACCCCCCCCCCCCAAGCATGCGTGTCGAGAGCACACAGCCTGTTCTTTGTCTCTCTAGGCTGGCCCACATTCCTTGTTTTACTCCCTGAGGTCAGGCCGTCTGCCAGTGGTCTTATGACACAGGTTCAACCAGCGGAGACCCCCCCCACATACCCCCCAGCCCCGGGGTCACAGCCAAACCCTCATAACAAACACGCTGAGAGTTCTGATTCTCTTACACGCTCGCCTGTTTGCCAACGTGGGTTATCAGACGCTCTCCATAGTTAACAGATGCGAGGTTAAATACATCACTATTAAAGTCTGCACAGCCTCAAAACCTCGTAGTGCGCTTGTGAACCTCAGCTGCATTCAGCGCATACCACACCTTTCATCAGGCGCGGTGCTGTTTGTGACGGGATCAATTTGTTTCACAAAGCTGATTGCTCGAAAGTCTCAGCAGTGCAATCCTCCGTTTTCCTCAAATGTGAAGGAGCGAATACGAATTGACTTATATTTAGAAATCATGCCAGATCAGCTCTCAATTGCTCCAGCCTTGTTCGTTCAGATGCCTTTTCCATGTACGTTTCCCCCCAGATCGTTGTGAAGATAATCCCACTGTTTTTCTGGAATTGAGTTTGGGGGGAAAAGTGGTCCAAAGAGTTCCAAGCTCTTTGCAGAGCGGAATAATGAGGTGACTTAGCAGGCGTCTTCATGCATTTCAAATGCCAGTGGAGTAAAATCGCACTCATTTAAGTGCCCTGTTTTTTTTTTTTTTTTTTTGTCTGGGTTTTTTCTCATCTCTTGTTTGTGGAATGAGATTCTAGACTGCAGTTTTGTTTTTTCCAGAGCTCAGCTGAGATTGGGCCTTGTCCACGAAAGGTACCGATACTGCTGCATTTATCAAAATGGCCTGCAAACTTTAGCACAGTCTCTCTCGATTCTAGACACCCTCTCTGCACCCAGCACGTGACCATTCCCCACGAAGGTCGCAAGTCTGTCCTCATCGCTGTGGCTGCTTGGCAGCCACAGCCTTGCTAATTGTCCCGTTTAATTGTCCTGTTTACGCAGTGTGTTCCCACCGCACTGGCCGTGCAGGGTCTGTTTACTCGAGCAGGCGTGACGCCATTACTGTCGAAAGCACGATCGCTCGTGGAGAAGGAGTGAGGCGGACGTCAAAGGAAATTTCCCCCACTTGCGTTCGGAAGCTCTTCAGCCGCCAGTGTCGGTGCAAATGGCCTATGCAGACATGTGGTAGCGTTTAAAATGGGTTTGGATTAGGGGAGGCTGAAGTCTAATCCAAAGCCAGTGAAGTGTCCAAGCGGAGTGATTTGCAAAGGCGAAACTCTTTGGAGTCGTTCTTCACGGCTCCGGAGTGTCAGAACCGCCCGAGGAGCCACGCTGCCTGCACAGACGCCGCATCACTTTCTCTCCCCACAGTTATTTGAGTGAGAAAATGGCGAGAGGGGATTTTCCCCCACGAATAATTTAAGACCTAGATTGCTAGCATGTGTTGTTTTGTGGCGAAACATGATAATAGAAATAAATAATGAAATGAGGACATGACATCCTCATAGTAAAGAAACAAACAAACGCCCTGAGCCCCATACGTGTCCAGCTAAAGTGAGTCAGGGTGGAGGTGAGGGAGAGCGGGGATATGAGGGAGAGGGTGGAGGAGAGAGAGGAGGTGAAGGTGAGAGAGGGTGGAGGTGAGGGAGAAGGTAGAGGTGAGGGAGAAGGTGGAGCTGAGAGAGGAGGTGGAGGTGAGGGAGAGGAGGTGGAGGTGAGAGGGTGTAGATGAGAGAGGGGAGGTGGAGGTGAGAGGAGGTGGAGGTGAGAGGGTGTAGGTGAGAGAGGGTGGAGGTGAGAGAGAGGAGGTGAGAGGGTGGAGGTGAGAGAGAGGAGGTGGAGGTGAGAGAGAGGAGGTGGAGGTGAGAGGGTGTAGATGAGAGAGGGGAGGTGGAGGTGAGAGGAGGTGGAGGTGAGAGGGTGTAGGTGAGAGAGGGTGGAGGTGAGAGAGAGGAGGTGAGAGGGTGGAGGTGAGAGAGAGGAGGTGGAGGTGAGAGAGGGTGTAGGTGAGAGAGGAGGTGGAGGTGAGAGGAGGTGGAGGTGAGAGAGGAAGTGGAGGTGAAGGAGAAGGTGGAGGTGAGAGGAGGTGGAGGTGAGAGGAGGTGGAGGTGAGAGAGAGGAGGTGAAGGTGAGAGAGGGTGGAGGTGAGGGAGAAGGTGGAGGTGAGGGAGAAGGTGGAGGTGAGGAAGGAGGTGGAGATGAGAGGAGGTGAAGGTGAGAGAGGGTGGAGGTGAGGGAGAAGGTGGAGGTGAGGGAGAGGAGGTGCAGGTGAGAGGGTGGAGGTGAGGGAGAAGGTGGAGGTGAGGGAGGAGGTGGAGGTGAGGGAGGAGGTGGAGATGAGAGAGGAGGTGGAGGTGAGAGAAGGTGGAGGTGAGAGGAGGTGGAGGTGAGAGAGAGGAGGTGAAGGTGAGAGAGGGTGGAGGTGAGGGAGAAGGTGGAGGTGAGGAAGGAGGTGGAGATGAGAGGAGGTGAAGGTGAGAGAGGGTGGAGGTGAGGGAGAAGGTGGAGGTGAGGGAGAGGAGGTGCAGGTGAGAGGGTGCAGGTGAGAGAAGGTGGAGGTGAGAGAAGGTGGAGGTGAGGGAGAGGAGGTGCAGGTGAGAGAGGGTGGAGGTGAGGGAGAAGGTGGAGGTGAGAGAAGGTGGAGGTGAGGGAGGAGGTGGAGGTGAGGGAGGAGGTGGAGGTGAGGGAGAAGGTGGAGGTGAGGGAGAGGATGCAGCAGGGCCCCCTCCACTCTTCAGCTCTGTCACTTGGCCTGTGTTAATCTGCTCTGCTGTGGAGAGTTATCCCCCTCGGTAACGGAGTGGAAACTCAAATCCCCTTCAACTGGAAACCCCCCCCCCCCCCACCCCCCCACCACGGTCTGCTCCTGCCTTTGGGAGAAGGAGAGGGAGAGAGACTGAGGGAACGAGGAGGCGCATGGACACCAGGAGTGCTAGCCACCATCTTCCGATCCATGGTCGCTATGGAAACGTCATGGGCGCAAGCAACGGGTTAGGTCTTCTTTGTCTGATTGGCCAGCGTGAGCCCGGTGGGGGACTCGGTGGTGGAGGAGGTGGTGGTGGTGGGTGAAGGTTATGGCCACTCCCTGATCCTCCTCAAGGGGAGAGCGTGCTGAGATCACATTGGAGCGCCACGAATGAAGCGTCTCCAAGCGGATGAAAGGCTGGATCTCCACCGCTCCGTGTGCTGGAGGATTGCGGGGAGATGATGGTTCCATATCCCACACCTGCTAGCTAAGACTCACGCTGCAGGGATCTGCTACACCAGCACGTTCAGCGCACAGTTCTGGGCTGCTCTGTTGTTTCAGGACTCAACACAGCAGCCTGAGAGTGTTAGAATATGGGCATAAGAGTGGAGTGGTGTTTATAAGGCTTTGGTCTGGAGCAGAAATGAATTGTTCCTGCCCAAATGAACTTGAGGACCATACACAGCCTCACACTCCTCCACATGTAATGGTGTTTATGGTCTGGCTCTCCTCAGAACATTCCTTTTAGTAAAATCCAAACACACGGATCGTTATTGTATTCAAAAGTCCATTTGGTTTTGCTGTTGGACAGGCTGAAAATAGACCACTGGGAGACGTGTTTCAGAAAGCGTCCACTCCTGGTACGTCCTCACGTTGCCACGGTATTGGTTTTTTATCCGTAATGGATGTTCAAGAGGATTATTCCATTTGGCTGAGTGTATTTCAGAATTCATTTTTCTATTCCGACCCATTCGATGGGAAGAGATCGGCCGGCCGTAGTTCTGAGGGGTGGGACGGCCCTTTTGAACAATTGGACAGCTGTAGTCAACCCTCCTGCCACCACTGGAGGCCCCGTGGTGTCGGTCTTCCGCTGCGCTTGACTGGCACGGTCTCTCGGTGGACGGGAGAGAGTGAACACGCCTGCTCTGTGTCCTAGTGAACGTGAACAACATGACACTTCACTTAACAACGTGGCTCGCTACTCTGTCTCTCTTCATATTCTCTCTTTGACACTCTCTCCTCCTTAATCTCTCTCTCTCTCTCTCTCTCGTGGAGGCATGCATTCTCGCAAGTTCATCAGATCTTCTGCTGTGTGCATGTACGTCTCAGTTAGCGGGTCTGAGTGAGCCTTCATGGTCCACAGCTTAGCCCCTGATCCCCAGAGAGGGGCCATATGGTGTTGTTGATAGCAGCAGGGTGTGTGTGGAGCGCTGGGGTGTGCTGGTACACACGTAGAATGTGTTTGCGGGTGCCAGGGGTCCTGCTCCGAGCATGTCTTTGGCTGTAACGGCCTCGTCTAAGAGCTTAGAGGAGCGAGACTCGGGCCAGGCTGCTGGTATTGGTCATTACCTCACCAGCTGCAGACACCTGCTCTGCGTCTTGAGTGAACTCCACACTTTGAGTCAGTCCTGACTCTGAGCTCCTCTTGCGTTGCCGTCTCTACGGCTGACGCTCTTCTTTGGCGTTCCACGATCACAAGCTTGTGGCTTGTGTCATGGCTCCCTCCGATTGGCTGTGATGCGTCATGTGACTCACTCGCTCTCTCTATCTCTCCTTCACTCTCACTCTATTAGCTCACTCTCAGTCTCTCCTTCACTCTCACTCTTAGCTCTCTCCATCTCTCCTTCACTCTCACTCTATTAGCTCACTTTCCATCTCTCCTTCACTCTCACTCTATTAACTCTCCATCTCTCCTTCACTCTATTAGCTTTCTCCATCCCTCACTCACTATCACTCTATTAGCTCTCCATCTCTCACTCTCACTCTTCGCTCTCTCCATCTCTCCTTCACTCTCACTCTATTAGCTCACACTCTGTCTTTCCTTCACTCTCACTCTATTAGCTCTTTCCATCTCTCCTTCAGTCTCACTCTATTAGAACTCTCCTTCACTCTCACTCTATTTGCTCACACTCTCCATCTCTCCCTCTCACTCTATTAGTTCACACTCCATCTCTCCCTCACTCTCTCACTCTCTTAGTTCACACTCTCCATCTCTCCAGGGATTGCTTTTGCTGGGTATATGGTTCCTTGAGAAACTATTACCAAAGTTCTTGACTCATTCCAGATTGAGAATGTTAAATAAACGCTGGTGGTGAGATGGGAGGGGTGTGGTTCCTCCAGTGGGTGGAGATGGATGGGGTTTGCACAACAAACACACTCCAGGACTTCCTGTACCTAGCACCCTCACTTCTCACACCCTCATTATCTCTGAGAAATGTCGCCCTCATTAAAAACGCAATTAAACTTAATTGAGACCTAAAGAAAAAATAAACAACAAGGCCATGTTTTTATTGTACTCTCACCTTGGACATCTCTCAATCCTCTCTGGTTTTCACGTTTAGATTTATCTGTGTTTTCTTTCTCGATCTGGTGCGTTTTCCACCAAAGTCCTGATGCAAAATCACTTTTAGTTGAAGCTACAAACGTCCACTTTTTAGAACATACCACAGATGATTATGTACAGTATATATTATTGATATTGATATATATATTGATATAATATTGATATATTATTGATCCTCTTGATTATTCATTTGTTTCCTTTTTCTTTTGTTATATTTAGTATATTGAAGACCATTAAATAAGAGGAGTTCTCTTCAGCTAATCCTGATGTCTGTAGTACCGGGTCAGGATGGTGCTGGTGTATCTACAGCGTAAACTCACCGCCTCTTGTATCAGTGTGGAGAACTGTACGGGAGTCCAGACCGCACAGGCAGGGCTGGATTCAACCGCACTGAAGCTTGTTTGATCTGCATAGCATATTAGTGTTTGTTTGTTTACTTGCTACTAAACTCTTGAATATTATGTCTTGTTATTCATTGTATGTGGCCTTTTGCTGGGACTGGTCACTGTATTCATGCTGTTATATGTGGAGTTGTTTGGTCTGATATGGTACAACAAATATTGTACAAAGAAAAATGTAGAGTTCTGTACTTTTTGATCTGCAGGCCACACCCATGCAGGACCTCTAGTGCCTGCCAGGGTGTTGTCCTGAGCAGAGTGTCCAGCTCGGGCTGCAGGACCTCTAGTGTCTGCCAGGGTGTTGTCCTGAGCAGAGTGTCCCGCTCGGACTGCAGGACCTCTAGTGCCTGCCAGGGTGTTGTCCTGAGCAGAGTGACCCGCTCGGGCTGCAGGACCTCTAGTGCCTGCCAGGGTGTTGTCCTGAGCTGAGTGACCCGCTCGGGCTGCAGGACCTCTAGTGCCTGCCAGGGTGTTGTCCTGAGCAGAGTGACCCGCTCGGGCTGCAGGACCTCTAGTGCCTGCCAGGGTGTTGTCCTGAGCAGAGTGACCCGCTCGGGCTGCAGGACCTCTAGTGCCTGCCAGGGTGTTGTCCTGAGCAGAGTGACCCGCTCGGGCTGCAGGACCTCTAGTGCCTGCCAGGGTGTTGTCCTGAGCAGAGTGACCCGCTCGGGCTGCAGGACCTCTAGTGCCTGCCAGGGTGTTGTCCTGAGCAGAGTGTCCCGCTCGGGCTGCAGGACCTCTAGTGCCTGCCAGGGTGTTGTCCTGAGCAGAGTGTCCCGCTCGGGCTGCAGGACCTCTAGTGCCTGCCAGGGTGTTGTCCTGAGCAGAGTGACCTGTTCACAGAGTAGAGGAGCTCTCTGGCACGGGGAACAGGAAGTGAAATGCAGCAGATTTCCCACGTTTTGGAGGAGGAGAGAAAGGTGAATATGCAGAATATCAACCCCATATATATGTGTGTGTGTGTGTGTGTGTGTGTGTGTGTGTGTGTGTGTCTGTGTGTCTGTGTGTGTGCCTGTGTGTGTGTCTGTGTCTGTGTGTGTGTGTGTCTGTGTGTGTGTGTGTCTGTGTGTGTGTGTATGTCTGTCTGTGTGTGTGTGTGTGCTATCTGAGTGAACTGGACAGCAGTGACACTTTTCTCCATGAAGTGTGCAGATGAGTTTCTCTCTCTCTCTCTCTCTCTCTCTCTCTCTCTCTCTCTCTCTCTCTCTCTCCCTTTCTCTCTCTCTCTCTCTCTTTTCCTCTCTCCCTCTCATGTCTTATCTTCTAGTCCAGTCGCGCACACACAAATCACTCTGCCCCATGTGTGTGAGTCACCAAGGAAGGGTTGGAAGAGACACACTTCACTTGACAAAGTTGGATTTCCTAATGGAGCCTGTCTTTGCTGCTCCACGGGGAAAATGGAACATTTAAGGCCGGGAGCTACACGCCAGGAACAGGGACGGGGCCGTCATGTCACAAAAGAAGCTCTGGAACCTTCTGTGGAGGCTACACACAGTGTTCAATCACACTGGCATTAACTGAAGCGTTGCCTTCATATGTGGCACTGACCACCTTTAAAACGATTTACCCAGCATTCCCATTGCCGTTAGATGCCTGTGACCCGTGACGGCACTTTCTAGTCCACTGTCTGTCCCGCTCCACGTTACCCCGCAGGTGATGAGAAGCAGTAAAAGCACTGGAGCAGGACCAGATGGGAGCTGGGGGCAGATGAACCGGGGGCAGATGAACCGGGGGCAGATGAACCGGGGGCAGTTCACCCAGGGGCAGCTCACCCAGGGGCAGATGAACCGGGGGCAGTTCAACCAGGGGCAGATGAACCGGGGGCAGATGAACCAGGGGCAGATGAACCGGGGGCAGTTCAACCGGGGGCAGATGAACCGGGGGCAGCTCAACTAGGGGCAGATTAACCGGGGGCAGTTCACCCAGGGGCAGATCAACCGGGGGCAGTTCACCCAGGGGCAGTTCAACCGGGGGCAGTTCAACCGGGGGCAGCTCACCCAGGGGCAGCACGGTCTGAGATGCTTCACTGAGCAGGCGGCAGTAACAGCTTGACCCCGAATGCCAGGCGTGGCAACCTGGGAAAGGTCAAAGTTGACAGCAGTGGCACTAAACCCCAACCTCGCCAGCCAGACCTCACATACCCTCACACCCCCCCATCTACTTAACTCCCATCATGCTCAGTGCGGGAACAGCTGGAGACCCAAACCTCCACTGAGGTCTCTGGCTTACAGCCCCCGACTTCAGAAGAGAGCCAAGGAACAGTCGTGTAGAAGGTGACCGTGACAACAGGATGGAGCGATGTCGTCCTGCACTAGCCAGCGGAGGTCGCCGCTGCCGGAGTACTAGCGGACGCCCGTGCGCTGTTCCAACGCAACCACAGGCAGTGCGACCTTTGACCCAGCTTTTGTGGGAAACAGATCACCCGATTGAGGTGCCCTGTTAGTTTCTGGACGTGACACAAATGAGACTTTCCATTATCTAATAACGCAGCGGTGTGCTCCGCGCCACAGGGCCTTCATCTGTGTGTGAGCACACGCCAATCTACATAAGCTAATTACAGCTAATCTAATCCAGGAGTGGAGAGGTGGCTGGAAAGACCTTAACAAATATTAGCCGTGTCCCCGCCTTAGTGAAGAGGATGGGTAGCACAGAGAGAGGGAGGCTAATGGGGACCATGTTGGTTTTGAGTGTGTGTCAGTGTGTGTGTGTATTAGTGTGTGTGTGTGTATTAGTGTGTATTAGTGTGTGTGTGTGTGTGTGTATTAGTGTGTGTGTGTATTAGTGTGTGTGTGCATTTGTTTATGTGTTCATGTTCATTGTTAATCACTGAAGAACTGACGAGGGTTTATTGTGGCTAGCTCCCAGGTCGTCCGGGGGTCACCATGGCAACGGCCGATGAATAGTAATTGGCGTGTTGAAACTCGGCTGGGATTGATGTCCATTTTAATAAGCTCTCCAGTTGTGCCTGGCTTCATCCAGCTGAACACCCAACACGTGATGCTCCTTAACGCTCAGCTAAGGTCTGTACGTTCCACGCGTTGGTGTGATGTTGGTCTGTTTGTATGTTTTTAAGTCTTTGTTTGCCTGTGGGAGGATATGCAGGGTTTGAGCGTCTCAGCCGTGAAGAGGTGCGACAGCTCACTGCTCGCTGTCCAATCACGAGCGGGGACAGCTGTCCAATCACGGGCAGGGCCCGCTGTCCAGTCACGGCCTGCGTTTCACTAGGTGGCAACCGTTACATTTACTACAGCCGATGGACCTGCCTGAAGAGCTGAAGGTTTGGTCCCTAAAGCAAGTCCCTGCGAGGCAAACCTGGAGTCTGGCACACACACACACACACACACACACGCCCCCGGGCCACACACCGGCTCATGGTAAGCATGTCATGTGTGGAATGTCTGTGATTATGGAGTGTTTTGTTTGATTTCACTCCCGCCTCTTTCAGCAGGAGCGATGCACAAGAAAGGCGAAATCCAGTTTGGAGACAGCGTAGCCACATTCCTTGTGCAGGGCCTATTTGTTTTAAGGTCGTTGAAATTCAATTAGGTCTGCGGTTCACACCTCTGTGCTCTGTGATCACAATGTTAGTGACGGAGAGTAAGTGCAGGAAATTCCACTTCCTGGTGTCAGCAGTGCCATAATGAACATATAATAGCCCCCTTTTCACTGGTATTGACTGGGCTGAGTTTTAGTACATAGATGGCTAATGCCATATCGCTGGAGAGACTTGAGAATAAAGGCCATCTCCGGGAGCCTTTCTGTTGGAGTGCCTCGGCTGGATAAAAACACGCCAAAACCTTGACAGCTTGATTGATCATCATCTAAGATCAGAAGTCCCTTAAGTGTGGCCTCCGTCTTTGTCGGGGTGCCTATTAGCGCTCGACTCACTGCACTGTGGACTGTGGGGACTGACTACACTGTGTACTGTGGGGACTGACTACACTGTGTACTGTGGGGACTGACTACACTGTGTACTGTGGGGACTGACTACACTGTGGACTGTGGGGACTGACTACACTGTGGGGACTGACTACACTGTGGACTGTGGGGACTGACTACACTGTGTACTGTGGGGACTGACTACACTGTGGACTGTGGGGACTGACTACACTGTGGGGACTGACTACACTGTGGACTGTGGGGACTGACTACACTGTGTACTGTGGGGACTGACTACACTGTGGGGACTGACTACACTGTGGACTGTGGGAACTGACTACACTGTGTACTGTGGGGACTGACTACACTGTGTACTGTGGGGACTGACTACACTGTGGGGACTGACTACACTGTGTACTGTGGGGACTGACTACACTGTGGGGACTGACTACACTGTGGACTGTGGGGACTGACTACACTGTGGACTGTGGGGACTGACTACACTGTGGGGACTGACTACACTGTGGACTTTGGGGATTGACTGTGTACTATGGGGACTGACTACACTGTGGACTGTGGGGACTCGCTGCACTTTGGGGACGTCTGTGCACAGCCTGGCTCCACTCTGCACGGAAGGCCGAGATAAAGGACTTGTGTTGTGTTGTGATTTTATGTTAGGACATTATTTGATGAAGGCAGATACTGGTTGAGGTTGGTGTGACTGGACCAATTGTGAAACGTTGTCGGATTAGCGGGGGGAAGTGGTGAATGTGTGTGTGTGTGTGTGTGTGTGTGTGTGTGTGTGTGTGTGTGTGTGTGTGTGTGTGTGTGTGTGTGTGTGTGTGTGCGCTCACGTGTGGCGGTGAGGGGGCTGCGACCAATGTGTGAGTGCTCTCACGAGCAAACATGATCTCTGACCTCCCTGGTAAACATAGCTGGACAAGAGCTTTTATACAGGCCTCTTATCTCTGTCACCATCACAACCCTGCGCTGTCACCACCACCGAAGCCAGACACGCTCAACTAGTGTGTGTGTGTGTGTGTGTGTGTGTGTGTGTGTGTGTGCATTCAGTAATGGTTTACATTGAGCGCTATAGTGAGTGTGAATGTGGCCATTGAAGCCAAACACACAGGGTGATTCAGGTTGTTCAAAGCTTCCTGCCACAGGGAGAGCCCCCATGGCTGAACTCAGACTGCACAAGTGCTCGGGGGGAAAGGGCTTTCCTGGCCACTCACAAACAAGGTGCCATGTTTCCCTCGTCTTGCCTGGGATTAAGATAAGTGAGGAGAGATGGAGGACATTTGGCTGCACACGGGGACAATACAATAGACTTACGCAGACGGGGAGAGATCTCCTGTCTACGTTTCGTACTCTAAAATATCTGTTATTTGCCTGGTAATAGTGGCTTCGTGTGTGTGTGTGTGTGTGTGTGTGTGTGTGTGTGTGTGTGTGTGTGTGTGTGTGTGTGTGTGTGTGTGTGTGTGTGTGTGTACTGCAGAAAGCTCATAAGAACAGTGGGAGTCAGCAGTAACCTGGAGCTTCTCACGTTTCTCATGCCTGCAAGTGTTTGTGTACAGTCTGCAGTCTATAAGCTTCTTAAAGTGTGTGTGTGTGTGTGTGTGTGTGTGTGTGTGTGTGTGTGTGTGTGTGTCAGATTTAGGTTCTAGCTCCAGTTGAAGGTAGTGTGAGCACTATAATAATCTGGGGTTAATATTCTCTGCAATTCCCACTGCTCTGCTGCATGCAGAAATCCTCTTAACAGAAGAGACTGCTGCATTTATTCAACAGATTTCTCCTCTCTCTCCCTCTCTCCCTCTCTCCCTCCCTCCTTCCTCCCCCTCTCTCTAATTTGTTTGTTTGTGGTTGTTTACTCTAGTTGCATCGTGTGCTGACCTAACTGTGTTTTTGTGCTCATTCGAATCTTCCTGTGCAGACGGGCAACAGCACATGTCTGGCTCACAGGGAGTTGCAGCTGTCCTGGTGCATGCCACGCCTCCTCACTGCCACGCCTCCTCACTGCCACGCCTCCTCACTGCCCCACTTCCTCACTGTCCCGCCTCCACACTGCCCCGCCTTCAAGCATGACATTTCCTCCTGCTGGCCTCAAATTGACTTGTTACACTGGTGCTCACCTGTTGAGGTCAGCTCAAGACGTTTCCTCTGACAACCTCTAAACGTCCATCTTGTGGTTAGTGTGGCTACTCGCACACACCTAACAGAAACAAAACCACCCAGATTTGGTTAGATGCTGCTTCGTGTGGACAAAAATACATGAAGCCCCAAAGTCCCCCACACAGTCAGTAATCAAACAAAATCCAATCAAAACTACGTCAGGCTTTTGCACTGCATGACCAAGTTTGACAAATACATCCTGGTCTTTCAAATAGAAATAAAAAGCACTCACAGTCACTGACTAATTTCTTCATACGTAGTTTGCACTTGTATGAATTATTGATAAATAAACATTTGGTAAATACATGCATTAACACTTCTACACACTCACATACGCTGGTGCAGGCCTGCACACACACATGTTGTCAGCGTGATAAAGTGAGGCCACTGAAGGTCCCCGTTTAGCTTGTTTATAGCCAGGCGGATGTAGTTTATGCTCAAGATGGCAGAATAATGAGGAACCTCTTGAATTATGAAACAAAGGACAGCGTGCATCAATTAACAGCCATTTACCCACACACACACCGCAGCCGCAGTCTGCTCTCTAGTACGCCGAGGACTGAGGATGTATTTGTGCATGCGCTTGAGGAAAGGTATGTGTGTGTGTGTGTGTGTGTGTGTGTGTGTGTGTGTGCGTCCATGCGTGCACTCCTTCTTTTCCTATATGCCTCTATGCAACTTAGTGTGAAAGAGACACAAAGACGTGCACTCGGTCAATTAGTCCTATTAAAAACACAATCAGACGTCTGTTTGATATTGAAATGATCTGCTCCTACTGTGGATTGATGTCTTTGCCTAACAATTAAACACACACTGTGTTGTCACAATGGGGGGTGGGACTTTCACTTTCTCCAGTCATTATAGTGCATGTGCTGCGCTAGTCTGTGTGTGTTGGGAGTAGAAGTGATCTCTCATCTGAACTAATAAGAGGAAAGAACTGCTTACGTTCTGGCGTGTAAATCTAAAGCACCTCTGTTTTTCTGTGAATCTACTGTGTCTGTGTGTGTGTGTGTTACGGGCACTGCTCTGTGCACCCTGGCACCGGCCCCTTGCCGGGCTTGACACCAGCCTCCACATGTTCTGAATGCAGTGCCTGTGGTGGTGCCGTCCATCCCCGTCACGGCTACGCTAAGCCCAGCATTACCCACAACTCTAGTGCACCTCTCCGTCCAGAAATGTGTGTGTGTGTGAGTACCTATCGGGTCCTGCTCTCCATCTCCTCCTTTAGGGCCTAACAAAGCCCGCTCCCCCCCCCCCCCCCCCCCCCCTCCCGCCTGGCCAAGCTGTGGAGCTGCAGCCATTTACCCGCAGCCATTTGTCTTTTGTCTGTGCCTTTTACGGCAGTGTTATAAAGCCCGCAGTGTTACTGATGCCGTTAAAGAATGGAGTTGTGTGTGCAAAGGCGCTTCATTAAATCCATTGTGCTGTGTTCCGCTGCTGTCCTGGGCGATAAAGGACAGGCTGCTAAAGAGAGGACGTGGTTACAGCCTGCTGTTGGTTTCCTGAGCTCATCAAGGCCTCATTCCCCCCTTCAAATAAATCACACTCTTTTCAAATCATGTATCAACTACCTGTCAACGTCCTGTTTGGCTGCTGTGTGCTTTTCGTATGGAAAATGAGCTTTGCTTTCACTTTCAGGGAGCACAATGAGATCTCTCTCTATCTGCCTCCTTCTTTTAATGTACAACAAACATCTTTTGAAGGGTAGATGCAGGAAAGTGTTTGGGGAGAGATCATTTGTGGCCTAGTTTCCTAATGATAAAAGCATTCAGGTTAATAACAAAGACCAGGCTAAGGAGGATTACCTCATGTTTGCTGCTCGGTGTGTGAAGGGTTGAGGCTGAAGTTCTGATTAAACATTTTAGTACCTATAAAAATTCTACTTTTCATTGGCCTTACAGTAGACGGTTGGGGTGGTATGACCTCTCTAGCCAAACCTTTCACTAACAAAAACACCCTTCTATACACCTTCCACACGCAGACAAACATTGTTTTAAAACATCACTATGGAAATTTGGGCACACGCTGCCGTCCTCCCACACCTGTGGAGGGACGTAATGGCGGGGAGAAAGCCGCCTCGGCCGCTCCGCTCCGATCTGCTCGGTCCTGCTCGGTTCTGCTCCTCAGCGGCCGCTCCGGTGCTCAGCTCCAGAGCCAGCCGGCTACACATCAAAGCCCAGCGCTGCTGTGTCTGCCTATTATACTGCCTTCTTAAAAGAGCACAAAAGCAATGAGGGTTTAAATGGAGTTATATTGGTGTGTGTGTGGGTGTGTGCGAGTGTATGCATGCAAAGTGTAGAAAGGCAGCGTGAGGCAGGGTGGAGAGCCCCTCTACATGCTGTATATGCTGAGTTGCTGGAGGTGCACGGTGTGTAAGGTGTTTGGAGAGGCAGGAGGCGTGATGGCCACACATCACCTTCCTGATCTCTCCAACCATCTCTGCATTATCTGGGTCACCACCACCTTCCCTGCTGAGGCTTCTCACTATCAGATTGCCATTCCAGAGTCTGCTGCTCCGATGACCTGCTCAGCATGGAGAGAGACCCGCTCCCCCAAGTCCACCGTCAGGGCCGTGATTAATATTGTCAAGCAGAACGATTCTGTTGGTTAAGCTGAAGCCAATAATCAATAGCTATTCATTTTTCTGCAGCCTTCTTTCTGTACTGTGTCATATTAATAGCAACATATTTAAACAGGAAGTTTCAACTTGAGAATAGTCCCGCCGTGTGTACTGAGAGAACTGCCCTAAGTGTGGAGTGATTCAGAGGCTCTTCACCCCCCCCCGGGTCTGATACTCTACCATGGTGGACGTTTTTACCATATTAAGGCAGATGTTCAACCCTGTTAAGCCCTTAAATCAGGTACGGCTGCACCGTCATGTCGTCCCTGCGTCTGCCTCTCCTGCGTCTGCCTCTCCTGCGTCTGCCTCGCCTGCGTCTGCCTCTCCTGCGTCTGCCTCTCCTGCGTCTGCCTCTCCTGCGTCTGCCTCGCCTGCGTCTGCCTCTCCTGCGTCTGCCTCTCCTGCGTCTGCCTCGTCTGCGTCTGCCTCGTCTGCGTCTGCCTCGCCTGCGTCTGCCTCTCCTGCGTCTGCCTCTCCTGCGTCTGCCTCTCCTGCGTCTGCCTCTTTCCACTTCACTTCCCGTGATTCCTGTTGCTTCTCTGTGTGTCTGCTGGAGGCATTAAGGGGACACTGAGCAGGAGCTTGTGTTGGGTAAGGTAGGCGGAGCTTGTGTTGGGTAAGGTAGGCGGAACTTGTGTTGGTAAGGTAGGTGGAGCTTGTGTTGGGTAAGGTAGGTGGAGCTTGTGTTGGTAAGGTAGGCAGAGATTGTGTTGGGTAAGGTAGGCGGAGCTTGTGTTGGGTAAGGTAAGGGGAGCTTGTGTTGGGTAAGGTAGGCAAAGCTTGTCTTGGTAAAGTGGGCAGAGCTTGTATTGGGTAAGGTGGGCGAAGCTTGTCTTGGTAAGGTGGGCGAAGCTTGTCTTGGTAAGGTGGGCGGAGCTTGTGTTGGTAAGGTGGGTGGAGCTTGTGTTGGTAAGGTGGGTGGAGCTTGTGTTGGGTAAGGTGGGCGGAGCTTGTCTTGGTAATGTGGGCGGAGCTTGTGTTGGTAAGGTGGGCGGAGCTTGTGTTGGGTAAGGTAGCAGAGGGTGCTGAGAGAGCAGCAGATGTTGCCTCATTGTGCCTGAGATTCAGTCCATCCATGATGGTCTTCAATCAATTAAATGGAGTTAATCAGTCACCCACATCAGATGGCCAGTGAGCTGTCTCCCCCACACTCAGAATCTGATCTCACAGGCACACACTCGCATCTCATTTCCCAAACTCATCTCCTGTTTCCTCACACACACACACACACACACACACACACACACATACACACACACCCCCACACACACACACACACAGAAACTCTTGAACTTTATCTATGACACAAATCAGTCCTGGAGATGCATGTCTGTGTGTGGAGAAACTTCTAACAAAGAGCACTGCATTCTCCCCCAGCACACGAGGCCTCTCAGGCACTTGTGCCGTGAGATTGAATGTGCTGCTCCATATTCAGAGACGCCTGCAGCAGTTTTGAGTCAAAGTGGAACTGGCTTTATTTTTGTAAGCAGAATCGCCTTGCTGAGCTCCTCTGTGATACACTTTTTAAAATAAGACAGCTCATATTCAGAAGCTTCCTATCTTATGTAAGCTATCTTCTGATATCCCTGCTCAAATGAACACTGCTGCCCTGCCTCTGTGTGAGTGACTACTATGATCCTCTCTGTGTGTGTGTGTGTGTGTGTGTGTGTGTGTGTGTGTGTGTGCGCAGTACGGTGCGGTGTGTGTGTGTGTGTGTGTGTGTGTGTGTGTGTGTGTGTGTGTGTGTGTGTGTGTGTGTGTGTGTGTGCAGTACGGTGCGGTGTGTGTGTGTGTGTTAACTCCTGTTCAACTCCATCTATTTTCACTTCTTAATGGTCAGAGAGCAATCACACTGTTTAACCTGAACAATGGACACAGGATGACTTCCTCTCTAATGCGGTTTATCATTAACATGCCCTGTCCTTCATTGTTATGTACTGAGGTGGTGTTGGGTTAGTCTCAGGAGTGATGGAGTGTGAGGTAACACCAGGCCTCCGCTCAGAACCAGTGATGCCCTTTCAAACTCGTAGAGCTTACAGCTACGATTCTACGGTGTTTGAACTATAATCTTGCAGCATTTCACAGCAACATGGCTCACATAATGAAAATCTATATATAGTTTTAAAGAGTTGCTGTAAATCTTAGTGTTATTTCTTGCAGAAAGAAAATGCATTCTGAGGACGGTTTGTGTGTGCCAGTCTCAAAAAAACTGATCCGAACTACAGGGCAGCTACGCAGCCTTCATTGATTTAAGTGCAAAATTAGTCACAACTGAAAGAATCAGAACCAAAACAATGTTTGCAACAAAACGAATAGTTTTAGTTCTGATGTGATTGTTCAGCGTTGACACGCCATTCTTCTTCTTCTCTCTCTCTCTCTCTCTCTCTCTCTCTCTCTTTTTCGTTCTTTCAATTGAAAATAAGTCGTCGTAGCGCCATAGAGGATTCTAAACTCCGCCCCCTTGATTTAATTTCCACTCCACAGAAACAACAAACAGCTGTCACGTGGTCTGTCAGACACGCAGTAAATCTGCTTTTACTGCTGGAAGCCACGCCAGCCCAGGGAAATGGCAGAAGGAAAGAAAAAACAGAGAGCTAAGCTCTATTTGCACTTTTATTAATCAGATTAATTGCACTCCACTTGATTAAATAGTATGAATGTGCAGCAAAAAATATCTTTAGTGCATTATATATAAATGATTTCAAAGGATTTTATAAGTCACAGCATGACCAGCAGTTTGTTTAGTACAATGCCTGCTAATGGTGCTAATGCTAATGGTCTGGACGACTTGGTTTGGATGCTATTGTATTCATTTAAACATGTGTATCTAGGTAGCTTAGCACTGAACTGAATTATGGTTCCTGTATTATTGAACATGTTTCTGGCACAGCTGACGTCTTCTGTCCAAAATGTCCTGATCTGCACTCTCTGAACCCAAAGTTTGAATGTTATGATTTGAAAATCGGCTATTTTGAACATAAACTCATTTAACCTTCTAGAACATTGGAAGCACTTTGCTGTCTCAAACATCCTTTCTTTGGAAACCATGTGTGCTACCTCTTCATCTGTATATTTATACAAAACTGTATATTTATATCCTGCTAATACTGACACACTTGTGGTCTTCCATCCTGTGCCTCCAAATATCTACTGTGACATATGACTAGTTCCTCTGATCACGCCAGCCTGGCCAGAGCCCAGGTGGGGCCTTCTCATCCTGCCGGACGAGCCGTTTAAATTGGACGCCACCTCTTCAGACTGGCCTGATCTGGGCTAGAAGGGGGCGATTGGCCCTGCTGTCACGAGACGTCTTCCTGTGCACTCTCGCTGGATGATGAGATTTAGTGTAAACAAACGAAAGGCTCGCATACAGTGGGCTGAGCAACCTTCCCTCCTGTCGTTAGCGGCGGAATGCAGGCTGAGATAAAGAAATGAGGGAGAGAGGGTGTCGGGCCTTGGGCAAGCACGCTGGGGGCGGGCGCTGCTGGTGTTTGATCAGTGTTCCATCAGTGGCCTCTGTGTTTGTCCCAGACCCAATCAGCCCAGTGGGGTTCCACAGACAGCCTTATCAGTGTTAGGAGCCCTGACCTCTGACCTCCAGGCTTATCAATGACCATAGAAAAGCACGGAATCTCATCAGTGGATACCATCACAGGCAACAGGGAAGCACACCTCAGGCGCTTCAATTAGAGCACAGTGTGTGTGTGTGTGTGTGTGTTTGTGTGTGTGTGTGTGTGTGTGTGTGTGTGTTACCCAGTCACTCCTGCTGTTGTTGCAAAGGTGCATAATTAAAAGCATGATTAAGAGATAGGTGGCTGTGATCGGCGTGTTCCAGAAAATAAGGGCTCCTCCAGCTCTTTCCCTGTTCCTCTCTCAACATCTCACTGTGCTTTATCATAATTACTGCTCAGAATCGACAGTCCAGAGAATCCAGAGGCAGCGATGGAAATCACGTATCAAAGAGAAGAGCGAGGAAGCGCCGGTGTGAGAGCAGAAAGATCTGGAGGGGAAACAAAGAAAAGCATTCGGAATTTGGTTAAGATTGAGGAGGAGATTGTCCTGGAAATCTGCAGGTGGCAGCACTTAAAAGCCACGCGATTCTCTGAGTCTCCTGTCATTTCTTCTCCTGTCATTTCTTCTCCTTTTAGCAGTATCTGAATCTGTCCGCAAACATTCCACGCGCTGCCTCTAATCACGGCTTTGTGAATCATTTCACGTTACGTCCGTGAAGTCCTGCCCGGATCCTGATGAGGATGTCAATCTTGTTCAGCTTTTGCCTCCAGCTTTGCGGGTGTCTCTCCTCTCTCCCAGCCTGCATTGGAAGACATCTGCCCCCTTATGGTACAAAGCAGAATTGCAGTGGATTCACTGAAAGCGTCAACAATGGCCATCAGAAGTGAGACTCAGCTCAGCCCGATGGCATCATCCGTTAGTATGTTAAACATGGCTCAGACTTGCTTACGAGCAAGAGCGTGAGTACTAGCTCTCAGGTAGTATGTTTATCGGAATGGCTCTTCTTAATAAAGCTGTTCTTTATTAAGTGTCCATAAACCAAAGGCCAAGTCCATTAGCCGTCTCCATGGCCACGCAGCTCTGGCAGCGGAGCGCGGTCCGTCTAGTGGCGCACGCACGCGCACGCCGTCTGCTCGAGCCGCTAAACGAACGTGAACGTACGGAGGAGCGAGGCCTCCAGAGGGACGGGCAGTTCTGTAGATAATGAGCCCTGCCGTTGGCCGAGCTGCTATTCCAGCGCGAGGAGCCCCGGACCGCGCTTCATCCTGCAGAGATAATCACGCCGGGGGCAGCGGCGGTGACACGCGGCCGTAAACAGGCAAATAAAAGGCTCGTGCTGCAGGGCCGGGCCGGGCTGTGCCGGCGCCACTCAGAGCGGACCGGAGCGCGGAGGCCATTAGGGTGGGAGTGAGGGCGGCTGCGGGGTGGCTTTGAAGTTCAGTGACGGATGCGGCGCGAGAAACATGGAAAACGCAGCAGACGTATGTGTGCACGGGGATACAGAACTGTGTGTGTGTGTGTGTGTGTGTGTGTGTGTGAGTGTTTTCTTCATTTAAGAGAGAAAAACAGATATCAGCACAGCCAAGCTGCAAATTAGAACGTCATGCGTCCGTGTGCTGTTGACACGCTAATTTCCTGATCTCATGAGGTCAGAACACTTCACCGATGAAGCTCGGGGGAGGCTGCGTGCGCATGCGTTGCATGCTTGTGTTCGCTTGCATTTGTGTGCGTTTGTGCACGTGCGTATTCATGTGCGCGCACGTTTGTGTGTGTGCACAACTTATTTGTTGTGAACAAGAACAAGTTGACACCTATGCGTTCTTAGATAAGGTGTGCAGTGATGCCTCTGGACCTATATGTGCTTGCTGGACCATCAAAGAGAGGATGACTGACGTGATGTTTTCTTTAGAACACCATCCACCAAGCATCGCAGCCGTGAGTCAGCCGATGTACGTCTGTGGGCGTGGCCTGTGTCAATAACCTGCTCCAAGCTGTGTAGATAAAAGCGGTGAGGGAAACAGGGGCACCGTGTAAACACTGATAGCGCTGCTTTGTGTCTGCCCTATACCCCCCCCCCCCCCCCCCCCCGTGGAATTTGTGGTTCGGAATTCCATTCCAGAACGGTCCGCTTCCACTCCAGGCCTGCTTATCCTCACACGGGAGCTGCTATGTGCAGGGGCCACGCCGCGTGTCTCAGTTTTAGGTGTCTGAAACTCCCATTGCCTGTTTCAACCCCCCCATGCCACAGTATGTACTACACCAGGCCCGGCTTAACAAAGGTTACTGGGTCTGCAGGGTCATTTATGTGGTGCCTCTGTTAGAGCAGAAGTGGTAACAACTACAGTCGCACGTGTTCCAGTGGTGCAGCGTAGTCCGTGCGAGCCGCCTGTGTTCTCCTGTCCCCCTTGAGGCGGAGGATGCGCCCCCCCACACACACACACACACACACACAGACCCTCTGTTCTGCAGTCATCCCCACACTCCGCCGTCAGCCTCAAAGACGGACGATATCACGCCCGCGCCGGGTCGGGTTGCGTGCGGACGGGCGAGAGCGGCGCTGTCAGCGCCCTGGGGTGTCGACCCTTCCGTGCTGATCGGGGACCAGCTCATCCTGGTCAAACTGTAACTTTAACCAGGTCAAAAGAGCACGTTGTGCTGATCTGCAAGCAGCACGCAGGGGTTTGCTTTTATCACAAGCTGCTGACAGCCTGAAACTCTCGGGTCAAACTGTGTGCCGGCCTCCAGAGCGCCGAGAGCCCGGGCAGGAGGCATCACGAGCTGGCGCAGATAAGAGAGGCGGACGGGAACCTAAACTCCTCTGAGGAACAGCTGCGCTGGCCAGCGCTCGGAGAGCCGCCGTACGACTCTTTTAACCTCGGTTCCTCTGCCATAACTGTTCCTCATCAGCTGCTCAGGCGTGGCCCAGATCATGTGAGCCGGGTGAGATGCGAGCCGAAGGAAAATCGCTCTCACGCAAGAGTCACCCCAGACGAGGTTCACGCCGGGCTGTGCCTTGGCTGCAAAGAGCGTGGCGGTTCTGGAGCGGTTCCTGTGTCACCACGCCGGGTGCATCTGTTGCACGGAGGTCATCATGACGAGGAGAAGAGACTTCCTAAGAAGTTTATTTTGGGCTGTGCTGGAGGTTGCTGTATCATTAAGGTCTGGGTGTGTAGTTAGAGGGCAGGGTCCATGCTCAATGTTCTACACAGGACCGTCGGTTTGGGTCGGTCTTTTGGATACTGAACTGGGCTTTGATGTGTGCAGGATCGTGCATATGTCTTTCTGTCTATTTCTGCGTTCCCCCTCAAACTTGTTCCACCCTCCTTCCTGAACCCTGTAACTTCCCTCTTTGGATGTTAGTTGTGGAGTCTCATCTCCATCGTATCTGCTCAAATTGCACGTTCCTCACACGGCACACTGCTGGGGCCTTAAATTAGAGAGTGACTTCAGGTGGTGTGGTTAGACACTTCTGAAAATCTAATTTCTTTTTCTCATTACCTCACCACCATTCCGCACAAACCAGACTGAGAACTTCCACTGCTTTACTGGGCTTCAGAGGATTTTTGCGCGTGCATACGTGTGTGTGTTGTGCATGGGTGTGTTGTGCCTGTGTGCACATACGCGCAGGTGCCCTGAACGTTCATGCTCATGTGTGCATGTGTGTGTACACATGTGCTGATGCAAAGTGCTCAATGGGAAGTTCGATCATGTGGAAGGAAGTTCACATGGTAGTGTTTCCTGTGCTGGTGCGTTTCACGCTCGTCATGGCCTGTTAAGGTTTCGTTTCACCTCCTCTCATTTCTGCTTTGCCGTTTGACCCGTACACCCTTGTTGATCCGTGTTTTTTTATTTCCTGGCCTGCTGTCAAATAGACATGCATTAATTCCAGCTCAGCTATGCATTACCATACCCATTTCCTTTACCTGGCCTGCGTTTACGCGTAAACCTTAGCTCAGCATTTTAACTTTGTGCTACCTCTGTATTTTTATCAAAGTTCCTGTAGCCAAGAGGGAGTTAAGAGGTATCAGAACTGTTCCTAGAGGCACTACTCAACATCAAAGAGACTACACATGGCAGTGTATAGATAATTACCATAATTACATGTATTTTATTCTCTTTCTATTCCTGTTTGTTATCATTGTGATCTGGCATTACTGTTGCACTGTGCGTAATCTATAAGTGACACTGGCTTCCAGAAATACCCTCAAACCAACCCGTGGTTTTGCAGCCAACATACATTCGACGATCGTGTGGCTGCTGACCGCGTGCGTTACTCCCCTCTCCCGTCCTCGCGCTCCTCTTTAATCAGAGACGGGAGGGAGGCGGGCCGAGGTGCTGACTGTAATGCGATAGCTGCGCCGTCCTAATGCTATTACATCCACATGCTGCTGCAGCGCTCGCGCAGACCCAGCGCTCGCGCGGACACAGAGCTCGTGCAGTCCCAGCTCTCACGCGCGTCGGGGAGCTGAGCGGAGAAGCGGCGGCAGCGCGAGGCGTCGGCGGACAGTGTCTATTCCTGTCGCGTGTCTTCAATTACGTGCTGCAGGGAACATATGATTTAAACTTTTTCGCCCCCTCTAGCGCGATTTCGCCGTTTCGTTTTATATCTAGCGTGAAAGGCGAATGAGTTACAAGGAGGAAAGTGCGAGGAGAGAAGCGCCTCGTGCCGTTTGGATTTGAAGGCAGCAGAACCCTCTCACTTTAGGAACCAGGACATCCACACCGAGCAAAGAAGGTCTAATATGCGTTACTGATTTTAAGTGTGATTTTGAATGAAGGTTTAGGAGAAAAGTTATTCAGAATCGTCTCGTTGACTTGTTTTGTTTAGTTAAGGACCGCAGAATGTTTCTGTTGTTTTACAGCACTCGCTGACCAGTTCACGCTGCCAGAATTTGAAAGAATAACGTGAAAACAGGCGAGAAACCAAAAGGAAGAATTATTACCACTGTGGTGAAGTGAAGCCGCAAGCTGTTCCCGGTGGATAAACGTGTTTCTTCACACGGAAAGAACATTTTCATTCAACAAAGAAGACTTCAGTCACACGCAATGGGTGACAATTCACCCAGAAAGATGGATTTATCTCCCAGGCTATATGGATGTTTACTGGTTCTTTGTTTATCATCTCTGGTTCTTGGAAATGAGGGTAAGATTTTTTTCTTTTCTTTTGTATTCTTTTTTTTTTATTCAAGCCCTTAAGATTTTATTTACATCAGCCTTCAATAGACTGGAATTAATGGACAGTTTGGTTCTTAGTCGTCTCTGTTTCACCTCGTTTTAAAAGCAATGTTGCACTTATTCATAATCGCGAAACAATTTTGCATTAGAAGCGAGACCGTGATAAGCGGTCAGAACCGGAACACCGACGCCTCATCTCATGTTCAACATCTGTCAGCAATTCGGCAACTGGTGTTTAATCTTGCTACCCGTTTTAAGAAACATAAAATTACAAATATGGATTAAACTTGCAGTAGGACAAAAAGACAATTAGATCCGCTCCGTCCGCACATGATAAATTGTGTTTGATCGCCCTTATATCTCCAGAAGTTCTTATTTCTGGACTAACGGTTTGCCGTCCGCGCTCCCCGCGCTAGTGAAGCGCGCCCGGCGTGTCGGTTACGCGCCTCGCGGGGCTCCGCACGGAGAGCTTGATTTGTACTTTTTTGGCTTTATCATTCAAACTTGAAAGCAATTGCAAGCCAAATGATGTTCTCGTATATTATATTCAATGTTAATACTACTGTCCTTCATCTTCAGTTTGGATGTTTCTGCCTATTTCACAGTGAAAAGTGGACGTACATCACATATCCGCGCTGTTCGCTTCACAATTAATGTTTTTACGGCGTTTCTTATTATTCATTTATTAACATTTTCGTATGCCATTTTGTATAATAAACATTCAAATTATCGGAATAGTTTACATGTTATAAACACATTTTACAAGCAGAGACGTCTGCAGAAATACAGCCGAGGTTCCGAGGCGAGCATGTGGCGTGTGGACCGGGCTTGGGTTCGTCTCCACGTATCGTAACGTACGAGACTTTAAACGGTACACAGATGATTATACTGGATAACGGACTCGGTCCCGCACTTGGACGGTATTTCTCACCGGGCTCATCGACCAAGTTGTTCTGCACACAGGAGTGAACTGAGGAGTGAACCGGGGAGTGAGCGTGTGTGTTTCTACCAAAGCCCAGTCAGCTCAAATAAAAGGGGACACGGTCTGTGTCTCAAGATCTCGGTAATATATGAACATCATTTTCTCCGCTCTTGACTCCGGATATTTTCCGGATTGGAAACCGCTTTGTTGTAAATGGTTATTTTGTGCGTAATAGTATTGTATTAGTAATTCATCGTGAAGTTGTTAAGTTGTATCTATTAAGTATAGCTATCTGTGGCAGCCTTTCCAGAGAAAATGGATGTTCAAACTTCATTATAATCATATATTTACTTCACTTTATAGCGACAAACTGTAACTGTATCAGTAATATAATTTTTAAGGTTTTCTGTAAAATGTGTTTTAGATACACTTATATTATCATGAATATTTGGACTGAAATGTGTAGTTTAGAATGGAACTTAATTTTGCCCTTGGTTTTATACAAAAACAATGCATAGTATAACGTATTTTTCTGAGGTTGTTTGTTTTGTTTATTATTTTATTGCTTTAATTTTGGAGTCACTGACAAATTAGGCAATATGGCGGTGGCGTCTGCTCACGAGGAGCTCCTCCTCAGGGCTTGTTTTGAAAGGACGACTATCACACCATCACAAATTACCTTCATCAGTCCACTTACGCGTCTGATTGGCTGCATCAGATGTATGCGCTACACCCAGAGAGAAAGAGCCCACGCGGGGTGGGCAGGCCTGCTGACCGCTGCAGGGATATGGCAACCCCGGGGTGATGTGGAGGCTGCACGTAGAACAGGGTGAGGAGGGTGCGGGGTTGGGCGTCTGGAAGAAAAACGAAGGTCTGTAGAGGCGATGTCTAGATAGGCAGCAGTGCAGGACCAGGAGAGAGCAAGAGCGAATGAGTTTGGGTGCATGTGTGCACAAGTGTGTGTGTGTGTGTGTGTGTGACTGTATACACAATCACACACTCTCAGTGTGCCCGCTGATGAGGGTGCGGTGCGGATTGGGGCGGGTGCTGGTCAGCTGGTCCTGGAGGCAGAGCTGCTGTTGATAACAGGCCCGCGCAGCTGTGGCAGCTCACCTGGCCACCTGCAGAGCTGCGGTCGTGGAAGCCAGCCGGGCTCGGCGGCCCGAGAGCGGCGCTGACGCCGGCCCCGCAAACATCGCAGTCGGGGCTCTCTGCGGCTTTAATAACTGGCCGCGCTGGGTTCTGTGGGTGTTTTCAATCGGCTGAGAGGAGCTTGGCTGTACTTTCGGCTGCCTTTCGGGGGTGGGGGTGGGGGGGGGGGGGGGGGGGGGGGGTAAAATGGGTCCGCTTTCTAGCCAGTCACTCTGTGGCATGCAGAGTGGATAGGATCTTTTTAAAATTTCATTGGATTTTTATCAGGGCCCTGTTAAGGCCATTTATTATGCTCCGGTTTGGCTTTGCAGAGACCTTGGGCTTTGGGCTTTCATCTTCTCATCCGTGTTTTTACCACACCCTTTGCCCTGAGTATCATTTCACTTGTCCTTAGTGCTGCTTTCTTCTGCATTAATTTAAGTCACGTGGTGCAATCCTGTGGAACCTGTGAGTGTCTGTGTGTGTGTGTGTGTGTGTGTGTGTGTGTGTGTGTGTGTGTGTGTGTGTGTGTGTGTGTGTGAGGGAGAGAAACACAGGAGGTGTGTACTCAGGTTCTGATCAGCTCCTCCTTTCAGCTCTTTACACTGTTGACGCCCTCACATGCTGATGAGACGCAGATGTAGCGCTTTGGCAGCTACTGCACAGCGCGAGTGTGTGTGTGTGTGTGTGTGTGTGTGTGTGTGTGTGTGTGTGTGTTCTCAGAGGGAAGACCATGGAAGAGTGCAGAACAGTGCATTCTATGCTTACTGAGCAATCCCTCAGCCAAGTTCATGCCAAGGAAAGTATCCCACAGTATCATTTCACATCGGAGTTAAAGCAGAAATAATAAAACGCTTTAGGTTGTGTAGCAAGCCAATTAGAACAGCATCTGCTGCTGTCACGTCTAATTGGATGGAATTGGATAAATGTGTGGTATCTATGAAAACAACAGCCATTATAGAAATTGTAGTTTATCTTGTCATCAAGTTGTTTTGTTTTTAGCTTCTCTTCTTCCAGAGAACAATAAGGTCCCATTTTGTTGAAGATGCGACCGTAAATCTGCTGAAAGCAGGTCATCTGTTTGGATTCAAGCCAAAAAATGAGTATTCACTCACTCAGTCTTTCTCTCTCTCTCTGCCTCCCCATGTGTGAGTGCCTTATCTCTCCCTCCCTGTCTTTCTCAGTCTCTCTCTCCTCTCCTCTCTGTTTTCTCATGAGATGATGGAAGAAAAAGTGCTGAAATAGTGCAATGAAATTCAAAACAACCGAGGGGTCCATAAATAATGCAGCTCCAGTCGTGCTCCTCTGTTTGGCCTGTGTGCTTAGCTCCGTTTACCACTGCTGTGCTGGAGGTGGAGGTGTGACGGAGAGGCGTGCGTGTGGGTGGGTGTGCGTGCCGTGTGGGTGCTTGTGCATGTGGGTGGTTGTGCGTGCGAGTGGTTGTGCGTGCGGGTGGTTGTGCGTGTGGGTGGTTGTGCGTGTAGGTGGTTGTGTGTGCCGTGCGGGTGGTTGTGCGGGTGGTTGTGCGTGCGGGTGGTTGTGCGTGTGGGTGGTTGTGCGTGTAGGTGGTTGTGTGTGCCGTGCGGGTGGTTGTGCGGGTGGTTGTGCGTGCGAGTGGTTGTGCGTGCGAGTGGTTGTGCGTGCGGGTGTGGGTGCTTGTGCATGCGGGTGGTTGTGGGTGGTTGTGCGTGCCGTGTGGGTGCTTGTGCGTGTGGGTGCTTGTGTGTTCCGTGTAGGTGCTTGTGTGTGTGGGTGCTTGTGTGTCCCGTGTAGGTGCTTGTGCGTGTAGGTGCTTTTGTGTGTGGGTGCTTGTGTGTCCCGTGTAGGTGCTTGTGCATGGTTGTGTGTCCCATGTAGGTGCTTGTGCGTGTGGGTGCTTGTGCGTGTAGGCGCTTGTGCGTGTGGGTGGTTGTGTGTCCCGTGTAGGTGCTTGTGCGTGTGGGTGGTTGTGTGTCCCGTGTAGGTGCTTGTGCGTGTGGGTGGTTGTGTGTCCCGTGTAGGTGCTTGTGCGTGTGGGTGCTTGTGTGTCCCGTGTGGGTGCTTGTGTGTGCGGGTGCTCGTGTGTGCGGGGTTACCCCAGTGCTAACGTGCTGGCCTGCTCCAGCCTGTCTGACTAGCGGACGTACAAGAAAGCAATTCTGGGCAATTTCATCCTTGCATCCTCTTCCTCCTTCGAACCCACGAAGATGGGTGGAGATCCTCCCGCCCCTGAGTGGAGATCCTCCCGCCCCTGAGTGGAGATCCGTCCCCACGAGTGGAGATCCGTGCTCAGAAGATCCGCAACCCCCCCCCCCCCTTTGGGACACAGGCTGTGCAGTGGAGGGAGGTTGTAGGAGTGTGTTTGTGCATTAACTCACTTTTAAGAAAATGCTTAGATCTATGCAGCAATCAAATCTATTGACTGACTTGGCTTGGTAGGTTTTTTAAAATCAGGATTTAAAAATCAGGCATTTGCTTGATGAGTATTAATGGCAGAGACTGTGTTTATATCATTTGGATATCGGGGGTTGCGTTTGTGTGGGTATTACAGGACTGTGATGCAATGGTTTCACTGGTGCCAGTAAGCCCACATTATATGTGAATGCCATGATTGGAATCCTCCCTTGCAGCTACATACCACACCGTAATTCCACAAATCCAGTTTGTGGGTGTCATTTAGCACTTTTTTTAAAGCATGAGGAATTAAGGCTCAGTGTGCGAATGTTTCATGAATGTTTCAGTTGCAGGAAAATTTACATCTTTCCATTACAACCGACACATAATTTCACTCAGAAGTACACATTCGCATAAGGATCAACTCTTACACACACGCAAACGCACCAAACGGCGAGTGTGTTTCTCCCCTCGCTCCAGTCCCTGAGGCTGTGTGTTGCTCTGATAGCATGTGGCAGTGTGTGTAGATGGATCGACTGCTTTAGCAGCTCAGGCACAATAATTCATGAGGCCACCATGCAGCACAGAAGCAGCATCTCTCTATCTCCTCCTCCCTCTCTCTCTCTATCTTCTCCCTCTCTCTGTCTCTGTCTCTCCCCCCCCCCTCTCTCTTTCTCCTCTCCCCTTCTTCTTTCTCCTCCTCACCCTCTCTTCCCATCTCAGTCCCTCTCCTTTCTCCTTTCCCCTCTCTTTCTCCCCTTCCTCTCTCTCTCTCTTTCCCTCTCTCTCTCTCTCCCCCTCTTTCTCTCTGAACGGAAATGAATCCTCACACAGTGACAGGCCGGTGTGGCTGAGGCCCAGAGCTGAGGGAGGAAGAGCACCCCCTAATGAGAGCCCGTCAGACTGTCGAACCCACACACACACACACACACACACACACACACACACACACACACACACACACACACACACACACACACACACACACACACACACACACACACACACACGGAAGAAGGTCTGAGGAGAAACTGTTGAGGTGTCTTGTGCCAAGTTCGGTCACGTGAGTGGGGCGGTGACCTTCCACTGGTCTCTATGACCTCTACTACCTAGCAGGAGGAGGGTTGGTCTTAGACTCCTTATGCGAAGTCTGAAGATCAAACAGATGGATCACTTCCACCATTAACACACAGCCAAGACATAGGCCTTTTCCCCAAAGAAGACCAGTGCATGGTATTTAGATCAGCCTAGATATGTGTTTTGCCAACAGATCAATCCTGCTTTTTAAAATTATAATTTGTTGTTGTTTCCAGATATTCTTTCCTTTTAATGTTTTTCAAGATGTGAAAATAACTCAGAGTAGCAGAATGAACTTGGGCACTGACAGGGCACAGTGTGTTTTCTGCATTGACATTTAGTCTCCTAACCTTGAATGTAAAGCTGTTAGTTATAAACAGACACTGAAAGAGTAATCAATCTCAGAGTTGTTTTGATCCGAGGCGATTTTACATTGCACACATTTTAGTTTACTAATACATTTTTCATGCTTTAAATCATTTAAAATTTAGTCTGGACCCTTTCTGTTGGCAGGGAGCCCTGTTGGCAGGAACGTCCCGGTCTCTGGGTTTGCTGACAGCCACTACACCCCCCTGCGCGGTCCCGATGGGGTGGGGTGCGGGGTTCGATTACTATTGCCTGGACGGACGTGTTTGCGGACGCTCCGGTTTCCCTGCTGTTTGGTACGGGGTTCTGTGTGTGTGCTGTGCTGGAGTGTGTCGGAGCGACACTCCGCATGGCCACGTGGGACATGAACATCAGGCTGGCATATCATACGCAGCAGAGCAGAAAGCACACCTCTGCAGCTATAATAGCTTTCCAAATGTCACCTCTTGAAAGTCTATTACATTTCAAGCATCTGGTCTTTTTCTTCTTGTCAGTAGTTGGCAAGGGGAGCTTCTGGTGATGCGGGTCTGGTGATGCGGGTCTGGTGTGCGTGTGGTGCGGAGGTTAGAGTGGGCTCGGGGCGGCGGTCAGTGTCGAGAGCAGCGTGGCAGCATCTGTGCCGCCCCTCAGGTGCGCTCGGGTTTTTGGACGCGAGCCGCACACGGGCTGCACCGCTATGGCGCGTGCCAGTCGTGCGGGCGCGGAGTGATCGTGCGGGCGCGGAGTGATCGTGCGGGCGCGGAGTGATCGTGCGGGCGCGGAGTGATCGTGCGGGCGCGGAGTGATCGTGCGGGCGCGGAGTGATCGTGCGCAGGACGTCTGTGGAAAGCAGCCACAGACCCCAAACTGTCAATCACGGCTCTCACTTCCTCTGAAAGCCTTCCCAGCATGCTCCACTGAGACTCTCTATGTGGAACTGAAATGATAGCATTGCATGTGTTGCTTCCGTCGCCTGACAAGCGGCCAGGCTGGTGTGTTTACAGCAGACTGTCCCACTCAGGCGTACGTGGTTTACCGTAACAGCCAAAGGCATTTTCTCAGATCGTCACGGCAGCCATTTGCCTCAACTGAGCGAGAGGACTGCTGCTTTCATTCTCACCTGGCTCCGCCCCCGCCCCGCCCTGCCCCGCCCCCATGCTCACGCCTCTCGTGTGCTGCAAGCTCCGCCTCTGCTTTGATCCGGGGCTCAGGTTAAACAGCCTGCACGCCACACACATGATAATACATGTAAATGGGATGAATGCATTTGGCTTAGGGAACTGAAGGTTTGTAGTGGTAAATGAAGACTGATAGATTTAGAGAGATAGAGATAGTCAGAGAGAGAAAGAGAGAGGGAGAGAGCAAAGGAATGAAAGAAAGAATGAATAGAAGAGTGCCCTATCTGCTCTCTCCATATAGAAAGGCACCATTGTGGCTTATTGCTGATCTCACAGTGCTGGGTTGACCTTTGACCTGAAACAGACACATGGCCTGTCCATGGCTTCCTGTCACAGGATAGTGGCGTTGTGTGTTAGAGGAGTTAAACACGGGCAGGTCGTACCACACAGCGTGGCTGAGCGTTCGCTCGCGGCCTGTTTCTGGGTCTCGCGCATGCTGCGGCTTACTGTCCACCCGCCCTGTGGCCCCGCCCACTCCGCCTGGACGTTGTGACGACCGGAGATATGAACGATATGCAGATCAATCACGGTGTGGCGCTTCAGAATGAACACGGTGCTCAGTGAGGTCCTCAGCACTCCGTTCTCATGCCGCGTCTGTCTTAAGCACGCATTACGAAATCTGGCGTTACACTCCCTGATTAATCACAGCACGGACGCTCACCAGCTCGCCGGTTCTTACCTCTTGAAGGTCAGATTAAGTCAGTTGAATCACAGCTGATTTGAGTCATTTGAATCGCAGCTGTTGCATCATGTGAGTCACTAACAACCTCGTCAGCAGGGCCGCTAAATCGTATGGATCCAGCTTAATCGTTCTGACCGAGTCACCTCTTTTGACTCATTAAAGCTCAGTCTGATCTTGTGCCCCCCCCCCCAGAGCCTTGCGGAGGTCACCGGGACGCCAGCGATGCGGGCTACATCACCTCGCCCGGCTACCCACAGGAGTACCCGCCCCACCAGGACTGTCGCTGGATCATCACGGCCCCCGAGCAGTCCCAGCGTATCGTCCTCAACTTCAACCCCCACTTTGAGCTGGAGAAGCTCGACTGCAGGTAAGCGCACTGGCACGAGCCCCAGACGAGCCGCAGACGAGCCCCAGACGAGCCCCAGACGTGTCCCGGGCTAAAGCGGTGTGAAACTAGGCCTTCCAGCAGTTGCATAAATTGTATTAATAATGCATAAGAATCATAATGACTATGGAGATAAGACACATTGTGCACTACTGCAGTGAAACTACTGCCGCACGCACATTTCCAACGTGCTCCTAAAGCTAGGTCTCTGTAAAACTTTACGTAACTATACTGTTCATAGATGAATGTGCTACAAAGCCCTGAATTAAGGTTCCTCAGTTGCTCATAGTTCTCTGCTGAGCTGAGAGTGCTGTTAGTCGTGGGCAGCACAGCAGATGGAGAGTGAGCTCGGAGACTGGCAAAATGTTCATTCTCATTAGAAGCTACTGCTTGGCTCAGGGCGGAAGGCCATTGATATTCAGTGCTTTTTTGGACGGTATTTCCCATCGCTATTAAATTCATGCCACAAGACCAGAGCGCTTCCCTTTTTTAAAAGTGTTGAATTCGAACAGGCAGCTGAAGCTTCCAATCTGTCTCTCAGCCACGGTTGGAGCATCTCCCGGTGCCCTACTGGAGACTGTTGAGTCTGGCTCAGTAGTCAACATCACAAACGCCCTGAGGACGCCCGTGGTGCCTCCACTTTAATTAAATATCCAATAAACAAAGCTTTGCCACATCTCAGGGATTTATGAAAATTTACAGTAGGAATTTGAGTGTTCTGCAGGCTCGGTGGCTACTGTGGTGTTTCCTCCCCCTGTTGGTCACTAGTGGCAGTGCAAGTGTAAATCGTCACAGGTTGGAGACTGGCCCACATACAGAGAGAAAAGCTGGTTCATTTCAGCACATTTTCAGAGCTAAATCGCTGGTTTATTTCATGAAGTCGGCAGAAGTACGTGCCTGGGTGTAGAGTCTGACATTTTGAGCCATGTTTCACAAACTGTTTAACGCAGACTTCAGTAGCAAGCCTACAAAGCCCAACACAAGCTGCCACTTCAAGCATTCTCCCTTTCTCTCTCTCCCTCTCCCTCTCTCTCTCTCCTTCCCTTTCTCTCCATCTCTTCCTCTCCCTGTCTCTCTCCCTCCCTCTCTTCCTCTCCCTGTCTCTCTCCCTCCCTCTCTTCCTCTTGCTGTCCCTCTGTCTCCCTCTCTTCCTCTCCATGTTTCTCTCTCTCTCTCTTTCTCTCTCTCTATCTCTCTCTCACTCTTCCTATATATTGCCCTTTGTCCCTTTGCCATTTATTAACATTTTGGCTCTATTAATTATACATAGATGTGTTTTTAATGGGAGATTTATGAAATGGGTTCTGACATTCCTTTGTTGGAATTAGAGCATTAATATTTTACGAGCTGTTGTTGAAAGACGTCTTTCAGCGCTCACACTCTCCGCTATGGGTGGTGGGGGTTGGGGTGGTGGGGGTTCAAGGGTATAGAGAGATGGAGAGTTTGATGCATCTCTCCACCACTTTACTTTCTTGTCACATTTGTACACCACTGTGTGTGTGTGTAGGTGTGTGTGTGTGTGTGTGTAGGTGTGTGTGTGTGTGTGTGTACGTGTGTGTGTGCGCGCGAGCTCCTGCAGGAGGGCAAATGCCGTGACATCACTCACCTCTCAGCACAGGTGCAGTGCAGTTCTTCCTGTATACAAGTCCACACAAGTAAACAGGACTCCAATGTAAACAGGACTCCAATGTAAACAGGACTCCAGCCCATCCTGCATTCATTTATTTATGGAGCCTTTTTGGAAAGGAGGCTAGTACCTGTTTCCAGTTTCTGAGAGACAGTCCTCCTAAGTTCACGCCAGTAAATCTAAATCTAAGACCAACATCTAAGAACATTGTTCATATATTTTATATTTATATATATATATATATGTGTGTGTGTGTGTGTGTGTGTGTGTGTGTGTGTGTGTGTGTGTGTGTGTGTGTGTGTGTGTGTAGCTGTGTGATGTGTCAGTACATATGGTGAATGTGGATATATAGTGTTTTTTTACATCTTGCCCACAGTGGCTTTGTTGTAAACTCAGTATGCTGATGTTCTTGTGGTGTATCTCAGGAGACATGGATAGTACGCTCAAAGAAATGGTCCATGTTGTGAGGCCTTTTTGGTTTGAAGTCCAAGCAGAACTGGGTTAGAGTTAGGGTTAGGGTTAGGTGAGAGGAGACGACTAATGTGGTGACGTGATGGCACGGTGGCGCTCTCTGCTTCCAGAGCCTGTCGGAGTGCAGCTCTGACCCCGCCCCTAGCTCATTAACCCCGCCATTAATAACTCCATTATCCCTTAGCTCAGTTCAGTTCACCAAGCTTTATGGCGTAACAAACCTCACTTACAGTATTGTCAAAGGATAATTACAACAACAACAAATGTTTGCAACATTAAGGCATATATGAACTCTTGATTTCATTTGATAATTCATATCATGAAAAGAACTGTTACTGGTTTAAGGTTGAAACAAAAGAAAAACATGCTAATTAAGAAATGCATAATGGTGTTTATAATCACATACATTTGTGTATGTGTGTGTGTGTGTGTGTGTGTGGTGTTAGGGTGGTGTGTGTGGATGTGTGTGTGTGTGTGTGTGTGTGTGTGTGTGTGTGTGTGTGTGTGTGTGTGTGTGTGTGTTTATGTGTGTGTGTGGTAGGATGGTGTGTGTGGATGTGTGTGGTGTTAGGGTGGTGTGGATGTGTGTGTGTGTGGTGTTAGGGTGGGTCTCTTATGTTGGGGCAGGCAGACATATATCATCCAACAGTAGCATTTTTTCTCTCTCATAATAGAATGTTAGTCTTAGAGATCATTTCAAACTTTATGAAATAAATCTTTGCATATTTGTTCAAATATTTCAGATTCAGTCAGAAATTACAGCTCTGTCTATATAGTATTACTGCTGCAGTGCTGACAGAATCTCAATATCTCTCTTTCTCACTGTCTCTGACTCTCATTCATCTGATTTAAGAGGTATAAGCCCTATGAAATCACTGAGCCCTCCAGTATGGTGATCTACAGCTCCAGTATGGTGATCTACAGCTCCAGTATATTGATCTACAGCTCCAGTATGGTGATCTACATCTCCGGTATAGTGATCTATAGCTCCAGTATAGTGATCTACAGCTCCAGTATGGTGATCTACAGCTCCAGTATAGTGATCTACAGATCCGGTATAGTGATCTACATCTCCAGTATAGTGATCTATATCTCCAGTATAGTGATCTACAGCTCAAGTATGGTGATCTACAGCTCAAGTATGGTGATCTACATCTCCAGTATGGTGATCTACAGCTCAAGTATGGTGATCTACAGCTCCATTGCAGTGGTCTACAGCTCCAGTATGGTGGTCTACAGCTCCAGTATGGTGGTCTACAGCTCCAGTATGGTTGCCCACCTGCCCAGCATACAGTGTTGGGTTTCCGTTATCCGTGCCCTCTCCCCAAGTGATGATTATTATTTCTGCTCAGGAATCAGACAGGTGTATTAGGGTCAGTGCCTTTAGTGTCAACATAATTGGGGATACATAGTAACCACCAGCAGCTCTTCAGAAGACCAGCGCTGAAACTAGGAGCCAGTAGCACAGTTTCCATTCACGCCACTTTGCTTAGTTTTCCCGCTTGTTTCCTTGGACGTCTTCACAAGAGTAAACCGCATGTCCTGGGGGGGAAAGGATAGTTAATGGAGCAGCCATGTTGGAAGTGCATAACAGTGCCTTTGTTGGGAGGACAGACGTTCATGTCATGTTAACATGTCAACATCTGTTGTAGCATGCTGACTCACAGGCACTGTCAATATGCTATGTGTGCGTGCTACTAGTTAGATAGGTGTGTGTGTGTGTGTGTGTGTGTGTGTGTGTGTGTGTGTGTGTGTGTGTGTGTGTGTAGGGAGGTTTTGGAGATGAATTAAGAGCAGGGTTGTACTGATGGCTCCCGTGGCGTCAGCCCCTCAGGCTAGAGCCCAGACTCAGAGGAGACAACAGCATGGCCCAACATGCTGAGCCAGACCCAGGGTGGGACTGGGAGGAGGACTGGAGGTTTGGGTGTGGTGGGGAGATTCCACTACACCTCTGAGCCTAGACTACACCACTGAGCCCAGACTACACCACTGAGCCCAGACTACACCACTGAGCCTAGACTACACCACTGAGCCCAGACTACACCACTGAGCCTAGGCTATACCACTGAGCCTAGACTACACCTCTGAGCCTAGACTACACCACTGAGCCCAGACTACACCACTGAGCCTAGACTACACCACTGAGCCTAGGCTATACCACTGAGCCTAGACTACACCACTGAGCCTAGACTACACCACTGAGCCTAGGCTATACCACTGAGCCTAGACTACACCTCTGAGCCTAGACTACACCACTGAGCCTAGGCTATACCACTGAGCCTAGGCTATACCACTGAGCCTAGACTACACCTCTGAGCCTAGACTACACCTCTGAGCCTAGACTACACCACTGAGCCTAGGCTATACCACTGAGCCTAGGCTATACCACTGAGCCTAGACTACACCTCTGAGCCCAGACTACACCACTGAGCCTAGACTACACCTCTGAGCCTAGACTACACCACTGAGCCTAGACTACACCACTGAGCCTAGGCTATACCACTGAGCCTAGACTACACCACTGAGCCTAGGCTATACCACTGAGCCTAGACTCCACCACTGAGCCTAGACTCCACCACTGAGCCTAGACTCCACCACTGAACCTAGACTACACCACTGAGCCTAGACTCCACCACTGAGCCTAGACTACACCACTGAGCCTAGACTACACTACTGAGCCTAGACTCCACCACTGAGCCTAGACTCCACCTCTGAGCCTAGACTACACCACTGAGCCTAACTACACCTCTGAGCCTAGACTACACCACTGAGCCTAGACTACACCACTGAGCCTAGACTACACCACTTAGCCTAGACTACACCTCTGAGCCTAGACTACACCACTGAGCCTAGACTACACCACTGAGCCTAGACTACACCACTGAGCCTAGACTACACCTCTGAGCCTAGACTACACCACTGAGCCTAGACTACACCACTGAGCCTAGACTACACCACTGAGCCTAGACTACACCTCTGAGTCTGCAACAGCCAGCAGCCATCCAGATTGTGGGGGGGGTGTGTCTCAGTGTCTCTCTACAGCCCTGTCCCTCAGCAAGCGTCCCATTTCCGTGATGTTTACGCACGCGTGTTTACGTGTGTGTAATCTCGCACGTCTGTGAGCTACGTACGCAAGTGCTTATTTCAGGTCATAAAAGAGCTTTGCTGTGCCTTATTTCCCATCGGACCATGTGATTTCCCACTTTACACTCTTCGCTCTTGGCAAAATGCACCTCTCCTCTGCCTGAGTGTGGGCCGCCCCAGCGTGCGACCCCTCCCAGCGTGCGACCCCTCCCAGCATGGTGCCCTGTGGAGACGCAGCGAGCAGCCCGTAGATCGCATCCTCAGCCCTCTTAGCCTGCTATATCTGTGCTGGCCACACGGCCCCTCCATCAGCAGTTAAGTGCCATATTTAATTTATTTAACCTGAAGAGTTTTAGCTGTCAGATTTGATTATGTTCGCTCTGGGATCAGCAGCAGACAGACGTGTTTCACACAGTCTGGAGTAAATGGGAGTTGGCCACCCAGTTCAGGCTGTGGCCGGGGGAGATGGCCCAGGCTTCGCGCTGTTGACCTTGTAGAGAAAGTGTAGGCGTCAGGGACTGTGGTGCCACACCCAGGACTTCCGTTCCATTTCTTCTCTGCGCCATTGTCCTCGTCTCTCGCCACCTCCACCCGTCTCTCTTTTCCTCCACCCGTCTCTCCGCCGCATCCCTGACACCACCTGTCTGTCCGTGCCTCCACCCGTCTCTCCAGGAGAGGGGAGGGCAGAGAAAGAGACCTTCAGATGTACAAACAGAAGAACAAAGGAAGATGAAAAGCGCAGAAAGTGGGGCGGCTGCTCACCCGAAGAGGAGCAGGGCTGCGATCCAGAGTGGCGGCATAAAGGACAGAGAGAGGGGAAGAGAGAGAGAGTGAGAGAGAGAAATAGAGAGAGAGGCATGCGCCACAGCCAGAGTGGTGAGAGAAGGGACTGGGCGGTCAGAGGAGGGCACAGGGTGGTTTACAGTGGGAGAGGAGGGCACAGGGTGGTTTACAGTGGGAGAGGAGGGCACAGGGTGGTTTACAGTGGGAGAGGAGGGCACAGGGTGGTTTACAGTGGGAGAGGTGGGCACAGGGGGGTTTACAGTGGGAGAGGAGGGCACAGGGTGGTTTACAGTGGGAGAGGAGGGCACAGGGTGGTTTACAGTGGGAGAGGAGGGCACAGGGTGGTTTACAGTGGGAGAGGTGGGCACAGGGGGGTTTACAGTGGGAGAGGAGGGCACAGGGTGGTTTACAGTGGGAGAGGAGGGCACAGGGTGGTTTACAGTGGGAGGGGTGGGCACAGGGTGGTTTACAGTGGGAGAGGAGGGCACAGGGTGGTTTACAGTGGGAGAGGAGGGCACAGGGTGGTTTACAGTGGGAGAGAAGGGCACAGGGTGGTTTACAGTGGGAGAGAAGGGCACAGGGCGGTTTACAGTGGGAGAGGAGGGCACAGGGGGGTTTACAGTGGGAGAGGAGGGCACAGGGTGGTTTACAGTGGGAGGGGTGGGCACAGGGTGGTTTACAGTGGGAGAGGAGGGCACAGGGTGGTTTACAGTGGGAGAGGAGGGCACAGGGTGGTTTACAGTGGGAGAGAAGGGCACAGGGTGGTTTACAGTGGGAGAGAAGGGCACAGGGCGGTTTACAGTGGGAGAGGTGGGCACAGGGCGGTTTACAGTGGGAGAGGAGGGCACAGGGCGGTTTACAGTGGGAGAGAAGGGCACAGGGCGGTTTACAGTGGGAGAGAAGGGCACAGGGCGATTTACAGTGGGAGAGGTGGGCACAGGGTGGTTTACAGTGGGAGAGGAGGGCACAGGGTGGTTTACAGTGGGAGAGAAGGGCACAGGGTGGTTTACAGTGGGAGAGGAGGGCACAGGGTGGTTTACAGTGGGAGAGGTGGGCACAGGGGGGTTTACAGTGGGAGAGGAGGGCACAGGGTGGTTTACAGTGGGAGAGGAGGGCACAGGGTGGTTTACAGTGGGAGAGGAGGGCACAGGGTGGTTTACAGTGGGAGAGGTGGGCACAGGGGGGTTTACAGTGGGAGAGGAGGGCACAGGGTGGTTTACAGTGGGAGAGGAGGGCACAGGGTGGTTTACAGTGGGAGGGGTGGGCACAGGGTGGTTTACAGTGGGAGAGGAGGGCACAGGGTGGTTTACAGTGGGAGAGGAGGGCACAGGGTGGTTTACAGTGGGAGAGAAGGGCACAGGGTGGTTTACAGTGGGAGAGAAGGGCACAGGGCGGTTTACAGTGGGAGAGGAGGGCACAGGGGGGTTTACAGTGGGAGAGGAGGGCACAGGGTGGTTTACAGTGGGAGGGGTGGGCACAGGGTGGTTTACAGTGGGAGAGGAGGGCACAGGGTGGTTTACAGTGGGAGAGGAGGGCACAGGGTGGTTTACAGTGGGAGAGAAGGGCACAGGGTGGTTTACAGTGGGAGAGAAGGGCACAGGGCGGTTTACAGTGGGAGAGAAGGGCACAGGGCGGTTTACAGTGGGAGAGGTGGGCACAGGGCGGTTTACAGTGGGAGAGGAGGGCACAGGGCGGTTTACAGTGGGAGAGAAGGGCACAGGGCGGTTTACAGTGGGAGAGAAGGGCACAGGGCGATTTACAGTGGGAGAGGTGGGCACAGGGTGGTTTACAGTGGGAGAGGAGGGCACAGGGTGGTTTACAGTGGGAGAGAAGGGCACAGGGTGGTTTACAGTGGGAGAGAAGGGCACAGGGCGGTTTACAGTGGGAGAGGAGGGCACAGGGGGGTTTACAGTGGGAGAGGAGGGCACAGGGTGGTTTACAGTGGGAGGGGTGGGCACAGGGTGGTTTACAGTGGGAGAGGAGGGCACAGGGTGGTTTACAGTGGGAGAGGAGGGCACAGGGTGGTTTACAGTGGGAGAGAAGGGCACAGGGTGGTTTACAGTGGGAGAGAAGGGCACAGGGCGGTTTACAGTGGGAGAGAAGGGCACAGGGCGGTTTACAGTGGGAGAGGTGGGCACAGGGCGGTTTACAGTGGGAGAGGAGGGCACAGGGCGGTTTACAGTGGGAGAGAAGGGCACAGGGCGGTTTACAGTGGGAGAGAAGGGCACAGGGCGATTTACAGTGGGAGAGGTGGGCACAGGGCGGTTTACAGTGGGAGAGAAGGGCACAGGGCGGTTTACAGTGGGAGAGAAGGGCACAGGGCGGTTTACAGTGGGAGAGAAGGGCACAGGGCGGTTTACAGTGGGAGAGAAGGGCACAGGGCGGTTTACAGTGGGAGAGGTGGGCACAGGGCGGTTTACAGTGGGAGAGGAGGGCACAGGGCGGTTTACAGTGGGAGAGGTGGGCACAGGGCGGTTTACAGTGGGAGAGGAGGGCACAGGGTGGTTTACAGTGGGAGAGGTGGGCACAGGGCGGTTTACAGTGGGAGAGGAGGGCACAGGGTGGTTTACAGTGGGAGAGGAGGGCACAGGGCAGTTTACAGTGGCAGAGTAGGGCAGTGTCTGGCTGGCCGGGCCACAGCTCTCAACTCAGCTGGAATAATCCCCGTGGCTTTGCCCCCCACCATGACCCATGCTGCACTCTGCCATAGTTTATAGGCTGCATTAAAATTCAGCAGATCGTTACAGTGGGAGAGGTGGGCACAGGGTGGTTTACAGTGGGAGAGAAGGGCACAGGGCGGTTTACAGTGGAAGAGAAGGGCACAGGGCAGTTTACAGTGGGAGAGAAGGGCACAGGGCGGTTTACAGTGGAAGAGAAGGGCACAGGGTGGTTTACAGTGGGAGAGGCGGGCACAGGGCAGTTTACAGTGGGAGAGGAGGGCACAGGGTGGTTTACAGTGGGAGAGGAGGGCACAGGGTGGTTTACAGTGGGAGAGGTGGGCACAGGGCGGTTTACAGTGGGAGAGGAGGGCACAGGGTGGTTTACAGTGGGAGAGGAGGGCACAGGGCAGTTTACAGTGGCAGAGTAGGGCAGTGTCTGGCTGGCCGGGCCACAGCTCTCAACTCAGCTGGAATAATCCCCGTGGCTTTGCCCCCCACCATGACCCATGCTGCACTCTGCCATAGTTTATAGGCTGCATTAAAATTCAGCAGATCGTTCCCCACAAGTCTGGCACGGCGCCAAAAAGCCTCCTGCCCCTCAGGGTTATAAATAGATTGATGCTGAATAAATATAATAAGAGTGAGATGATTTATTATGATATATCTGTAATTCAATCAGCAAATCCACACTGCTGAATGACATAATGACACGGATAATAGATCCAGACTCGGATGAGCTGGTTGAAGGTGATGTGTTCTCTTTCGCTCCTTCTCTATTCCTGTTTCATCTTTTTTTCATCACTTTTTGTTCTCCCTAGGAATCCCTTTTATTTTCTCTCTCACTTTTATTCCCTCTCTCCTGCTTTTCTCTTCCCTGCTGGCACAGTTTTCCAGTTTGATGTTATCTAATTGCTGTATTAATATGCTGAACATACATATTTCATTCCCCATTTCTGAAGGATTTTATTAATTCTGAGCGGGATTCTTCTGTAGTGTATAGGACTGCTACATTGTTGTGTGACTACAAAGCTTGGATCGCTTTTTTTTTGTGCCTGGAAATTATCAATTGCCATAATTTCGAAATGAATGTCATGGTCTGTATGCAGTGCACATTAAGGATGTTGACTCAGTTCTAGCTGTGGAGCAACAGACAGCTGGAGTTCATTATTTCCTCTGTTTTACAGAGAGTGTACTGCTGTGGGTGTATTTACCCCCCAGATTAGCGCTAGCGCTGCGGCTCACGTGCGATCGGGCGTCCCACGTGGGCACTGGCCTTCACGGCTCCCGGTGCCTGCCGAGCTGAGGTCAGGATCCGACGGCATCCCGCCGGCCCGCAGCTAAGTACAGAAGACAGCTGCCTGCGTTTACAGGCCTATCAGCAATGCAGAAGGGATGTTAGCCTTGATGCTAGTAGGCTAGGCTAGCTCTGCAACAGGGAGCCAGTGTCCACCCGTTTCTTATGTGGGGGAGGTGTGGGGGATTAGAGGGGGGGGCACTCACTGGCGTCTATGAACAGGCATTTGTTGCCCATCTACCTCGCTTGATTATGTCGTCAAGATTCATTACTCGAATCTGCAGCCATGACAGATTTGGCATAGGTTTGAGGGCCTGCTGACTCTGTTGTCGTGTAAAGTGACACACTGACTATCAGCGGTGATGATGATAACATCAGCCTACACCACTCCCCAAGGTCCAGGGAGGGTGGAGGGAGGGGGGGGGGTCAACATGATCAATGGTTATTTTCCGTTTGTAATGAAGAATCAATGGGCAGTGTAGAGGTGAACCGGACCCAGGGGACCCAAATAGGTCCCTCACATGTAACAGGCGTACTCAGGTTGCAGACACATCCCTTACAGACATCAAAGACTTTATTACGTCACACAGACTAAGGACCATGGCCTTGTCTCTGTACAGACGTGCTCTGAGATCTAAAGACAGGCTTACTGACACACATGCACCAGGACACAAACCCGCCTGTGTTATATGAGAACATTTTAAACCTGCGCCGACAATTAACTTTGAATATCCCGGACATTAAACACCAAAAACCAGGCACACGCATCGTTCACCTTCAGGAAGCTTAATCTGCCTCTCCGTTTACTGCACTTCCTTTGTTCTGTCTTGTAGGCAGTAAGTCAGTAACAGTCTAATGTGAAATCAAGGTGCTGTTTGTTTTGACAGTGAAACAAATGGCCTGTGTGAGACAGAGCTGCTATTTCACCCCGACATCTGAGTTCCTAGTTTTACTATCACGTTCTGCATATTCCTTTCTCCTGCAGGCCGATCTGCAGGTTCTGTGCAACATTCATATTTGCCTTTTGGTTTCTCCCAAGTGGGCAGTGTCGTGCCACCGGAGTCATTTGGGTGGCATTTATCTCCACATTCCTTCCTGGACCTGGGACTGGTTGCCATGGTCTCTCTCTCATCCGTTTTCTAATGATACTGTCAATTGCTGGCTGTTAGTTGTGAGTTTTATTAGTGAGTTTTACTAGAATTTGTGTGCTGTGAACAGATAATCGCCGTGGGTTTGGCATTAAGACTGATGGCCATTGTGTGTCACTGTATATGAAGGGTGGCCTTCCATTAGCCTTGTGCTAACAGTGTGAATGAAGGAGTGTGAGAGTAGGACTGTGTGTTTGCTGTAGTCAGTAGGGGACCTCCAAAACTTGAGGGCTGCGTGCAGGTGTGAAAAAGATTCCCGCCAGAAAGATAGAACGTGTGAAAGGCAATTAACAGGCAGTTCAGAGGGCAGGGGGTCAGACACATGTACACACACACACACACACACACACACACACACAAACACAGTTTCTCACACACACACAAACACAGTTTCACACACACACACATACATATACAGATATGCACACATACAAATTACACTGATAGTTTCTGTGATGAAAGGTCACACGGACACACATGAGAATGGCTAGAGACAAAATAAAAGTCAAACAAGAGAGAAAGAACGAACAAAAGAACTAAACTCCCTTCTCGGCAGAGGGGAAGAGTTTAATGCGTATTTTCACGGTCAATCTCACAGCTTTGCAAAAACCGTTATTCCCGACATCCTCACCTACCAACTGAACCATGGCAACCACATCCCATAATAAAATCTATAGAAATCTAATTATGCTTTGCATTTGCCGTGAGGCTGCTGGCCGGGCGACCAGCGAGAGTGCCACACCACATGGGTCCTCATCACTGGCTGAATGCTGCTATTGTAGCAGTGGCTGTGTGGGTGTGTTAATTGTGGAAGGGGGTGAATTGGAGTCTGTGGGCAACTAGACCTGCCCCAGCACCACCTGCAGATACCCCTCAGATACCACTAAGCCAAACGACACATGCCTCCTTCCTCCGGCTTGTCAGCATGATAGAGTTGAGGGAGGGAGAGGGAGAGAGAGAGAGCGAGAGCAAGAGAGAGAGAGAGAAAGAGAGAGATTGCTTTGAAGTGTCTGTGTGCATGTGGTGTGCATGTCTGTAACTGATTAGGGACAATGTGATTGTGTGTCTGTCTTTGCCTGTATGTGTGTAATGAGTGTTATTACATATGTGTGTAGATGGATGTGTGTGTTGGGGTTTATGACAGTTTATGCACTACAGGCCTTTGAAGACACCTGCTGGTGTCTATCACTTAATGAGCCAAAGGCAGTGTCAGGTTTCTGTATCTCTCTCTCTCTCTCTCTTTCTCTTTTTCTTCTTTTTCTCCCTCTCTTTCTCCCTCTGCCCCATCTCACTCTTTCTCTCCCACAGCTTCCTAGTTGTCTCCACCTTCTACAGGGAAAAAAATGTCTATCACACCATCAAGCAAAGCTTGATTATTTATAAAACGAGAAGAAAAGGAACTCAGAAACAGAGAGGTGGAACCCCCAAGACCCCCCCCCCCCCCCCAGCCTGGAGGTGATAACGAGGCAGCTTGTACACGCAGGTTTACGCCTGGTTTTCTCAGGCTCATGCACAACGAGCAGTGTGAGAATATACAGCCCATTACTATTGAGCTGATGTTGAGTGTGGTTCATTTTTTGAAAGGTCCTGAAGACTTTTCTTTTGTCTCTTTTCATCATCTTGGGAGATTTTGACTCCCTAATCTCTAATCTCTGGGCTAATCTCTGCCCACTTTCATCCTGCTCTTGCTGATCTGTCTTCTGGCCGGTTGGGATTTCATGGTGCGCTGACCCGACACCCTGCAGTGCGGGGCAAGCAGAAGAACACAAGCTAGGTGCACAGATCCATAACCACACGTGCTGTAACAGAAACTGTGCTTCACTCCACATGATATCTCAACCAGAATTAGTGATTCATGGTTTTAAACACTGCAGTCATAAGAAAAGATGCTTAGGTTCATTTGTTCATTTGCAGTAACGGGCAACACTGATTCTGCAGAAGGTTGCCATATGCAAATGACCTCTAGAATAAATCATTTTTATTGTGTGCTGTGGTCATCCTGACTAAGCTTAGATAATATTCCAGATGTCTCTTCTATGGGTGTTTACAATAAATCATAATATTCACGTTCGTGCGAACGTTAATAACTTTACATAAAATGCCCAATATTTAACCATGTTTCATCAGAGTTTTGCTGGTGTTTTTTAATATGTTGCAGGGCATATCACAATCGCAATATAGTATGTTGGCCCCTATCATGCAAAACTATCACTGGGACATTATTCCCAAAGCCTTGCATCTGAGAACATGACTTATCTTCCACTTCGGCTGTGTGTGTGTGTGTGTGTGTGTGTGTGTGTGTGTGTGTGTGTGTGTGTGTGTGTGTGTGTGTGTGTGTGTGTGTGTGTGTGTGTGCACATGTGCGCTTGTGTGTGTGTGCGCACATGCGCATATGTTAAACTAGTGAAATGTCCCTGTCACCTTTAGCTGAGTTTAGAGTTGTTTAGCTGAGTTTAGCGTTGTTAGCGTTAGCTTTTGGTGTCTGTGAGGGATGGAGTCCATTTTGTGTAATTAGGAAGTGTTGGATATGCATGAGAGACCTTTCTTCTGACATCAAACTACTCTGACCACACTGTGTGCATGAACTCTATAAGCAATGCCAAAGAATAAACACAGGAGAAAACCCTTATAATGTGGTGACGTTGACGTGTGTGTATTTTGTATTTGTGAGTGTGTGTGTGTGCGCGTGCGTGCGTGCGTGCGTGTGTGTGTGTGTGTATTTTCCAGCATGTATTGTGGGTATGTGTATGAGAGGGAGTGTAGAGGTGGTCTTCCCAGTGATGTCTTTAAGATCATATCCATCTTTGTTCTCACCTTTTCACTGACTGCAGCCCCGTCCTAATAGTTTTGAAGCTCACAGAAGGTCTTCACCATGCTGGGTTTTCATCATGTGTCTTTCAGGCGGATTTTTTTCCATCCAGTACTGATGTAATCTTTGTTTAAGTCGGACCAAAGCGGTCACACGTGTTGGAGTTAGCCCCACCCCCAACCCTGCGTGTGTCCCTATTGGCTGCTGCCTTCACACGTGCCGTCTGCCTTCACAGATACGACTTCATCGAGGTCCGAGACGGCAGTTCTGACTCGGCCGACCTGCTGGGGAAACACTGCAGCAGCATCGCGCCCCCTGCCATCATCTCCTCAGGCCCTGTGCTGCACATCCGCTTCGTGTCTGACTATGCCCACCAGGGGGCAGGCTTCTCGCTGCGCTACGAGATCCACAAGACAGGTAAGCGCATGCTGCGCCGTGTCACACAGACCGCTACCGTTCGGCAGGCCTTCGGTGGCGTGGCTTTTTGGGCGTTTCTCTTAAAGGTCTTCTTCACCGTGAGCTCTCCTGTGAGTCCTGGGCGTACAGGTGAGAGCTCCTGTCAGGGAGCTCGGAGATGTTAGGTGTAGGAGAACGCGTGAAGGTTGCATCAGCGTGGTCTCAGCCTGGTCTGGAGCTGCCTGTATTGGTGCCTTGTCCAGAGACCACCCTCACACACCGGTCCAGGCCTCAACCACCTCCTCCTCTTCCTCCTCCTCCTCATCCTCCTCCGCACAACAGCCACCTCCTACAGCAGCAGCTCCATAGCAAATCCTGCCTGTAGGACCTGTTTCGATTGGCTTTTGCAAAACAGGAGAGAAAGGCTGCCATTGGATTTGCGGGTGGGTAGGAAGCGATGCCATTGGTCAGGACTTGGCTCAGTAGCAGGAAGTCGTTAGTGTTATTTATTCAAGTAAGCCCTTTTGAAAAGGGAAGCAAACCCTTCTATTGTCCAGGTGTGGTCCAGCAGCTGAGGAGCATTGTTAGGGTAATGTGGTAGCGTGTGGGTGTCGCAGGGCCCTCAGGACCAAGCAGAGTTGCTGTGCCCAATTCGGTCCTGGCACTTGGCCACGCCCCCCTCTCCTACGCGGGGCCTGTTCGACACGGCCCATGACAAATTCAGATCAAGGCAACAGCGGGTAGGGAAATTCAACAGCAGGCAGGCATCTTCTGTTCTCTTTTCATCCTTCTGAAAGCATTCCCGGAATGCCTCCTTAATTGAGTCCTGATCTCCAGCCCCTGGGGGGAGAGGGGTGGGCGGCAGAGAAGCTGGTATTAGTAACACAACGCGCACGCGCGTGTGTGTGTGTGTGTGTGTGTGGGGTGGTCCAGACTATGGGCGAAAGTAGATTAGTTGGAGGTGTATGGGTCTGAGAGTGATATTTTGGTTGGCCACTGTTCACCGTTCAAAGGTGAGAGTTTGGTTTGGTGGTTTAGTTGGGAGGTCCTGGTAAGATTATCTGTAACAAAAACGCAAGTCACCTGTAAATGCTTTGTGCATTATGCTTTTGAACCTTATGGACAGTTCACAGAAGAAGATGAGGTGTTTAGGCAGGACTAACAGTAATCCGTAGGTGTCTGTGGTGATGAGTCCCAGCTGACTGAAGCCCAACAAACCCATTAGTGTTGACACCCTCCACTCAGGACAATCAGCATTTTAACGTGCCTGGACTCTCACCTCCTCTCCTGGGAGGAGCGTATGGTGCTTGGTGCGGGTCACTAAGCACTGTCGCACGGGCGCCTCACACGCCTGATGCCACGCACGACTGGGAGCGATGACGCCACAGTGTGGAGACTCTCAGTTGCCATGGCGCTAACAGGATCTCGTTAAGCTCGGAAGGTTCGAGGGAAATCTTGTGTGGGAATGGCGATTCTGGAACAAGATGAATGTGTGTGTGTGTGTGTGTGTGTGTGTGTGTGTGTGTGTGTGCGCGTGTGTGTGTGTGCGCATGAGACCCATGTTTGATGATGTGTGAGTGAGGAATAGCATCTCCTCCAACACTGCAGTTAAACTTGAACTCACCAGACTGCCGTCAGAACATGTGGGCAAACAGCTTTCTGTGCGAGACGAGAAACAAGCCTGAAGGAATGAAGACGAAGGGAGAATGTGAGACAGGAGCGAGACTGAAGGAAGGAAGATGACAGCAGAATGTGAGACAGGAATGAGACTGAAGGAAGGAAGACGAAGGGAGAATGTGAGACAGGAGCGAGACTGAAGGAAGGAAGATGACAGCAGAATGTGAGACAGGAATGAGACTGAAGGAAGGAAGACGAAGGGAGAATGTGAGACAGGAACGAGACTGAAGGAAAGAAGACGAAGGGAAATTGTGAGACAGGAACGAGACTGAGAAACAAAGAAGATGCGAAGGGGGATTAGAGATTGCAAAAAAACTGGAGAAACTGTAGGAGAGATGTGAGAGCAGCAGACACCAGATCATGTGGAGAAGCAGAGCGAGAAGGACGAGGCACTGAGCGCACAGCTGTGAGCATGGCCTGTTCGCCAACGCTGTTTTGGCAGAGACGGACCGTCGTTCTCCAGTGGTGGTAGGAATTTTGGGTGAATTCACAGCCTGGAGGTGTGTCCGCCGAGCTGGGCACAGCCAGTGGAGCAGCTCGGTGACAACCTGCATCCACTACCTCTACTTACTGATTTCACTACAAATCCCAAAAGCCCCAGGCTTGGCCTTACAGTGGAAGGGACCAATCAGTTCCTGTGTTTAGTTCCTTGACTGGAAATAATCCCAGCGGAGCCAAGAGTGAAGGAACTCTTCCCAACATCTTCTCATTCCCAGTGGTCCAGCGGAGCAGCACACACACAATCTGAAATCACAAAACTACTGCCTGTGTACGTGGGCTGCAGTTTGTCCAGTAGTATTAAAATAGCCAACACATTTTTGCTGAAGTCCCCAAAAACATCACACAGGCACTAATGAATCGCTACTGTCCCCTTTACTGGACATGCAGTTCACTATGACACTTCAGTTAACTCAACCCTGCTCACAGATCCCATGCTACTGTTGCCACGGTTACAGTCCGCAACTCGGCTACAAACTTAGCCAGTCAGCAATCTGCGTTCCATCATTAGAGTCAAAGACCAGTAGACATGAAGAGCCAATGAGAACTGGCCACAGAGCTGTCAATCCAATTATTGTAACCCCTCCCCCTCCAAGTCCCAACACCCCACCTCCCCCCTCTAAGCAGTACAGTCTGGACTTCACCGGGTCGTGACAGCATAGCAATCGTAGGCGCTGATGACGCGTGACAATGTCCTTGCTGTCTCACGTGCTTCGCTCCTCAGGTCACGTGACTGCAGCCTCTCACACTCGCCCTGGGCGGTGGTGATGACAGCAGCACGTTTGGGTCTTGTGTCTCCGACTCCGTGTGTATGTGCTGTACCCATGATGCTACGGGGCATATATGAACTTGAGAAAATGGGGCACATCTTGTTATGTATGAACTAGTTCTTTAGAGAAATCATACTGGTAAAACAAAAAACATGCCTGTTAAACTGTCTGTGGTTCTGTTTGGGTTCTGGTGCTGATGTGTGATGGTTAAAGTGGGTGTTGATGATGATGATGTAGTTTAATGGGTTAAATGTTCTGAAGGTGCCGTGCGACTGTAGAATCAATATCCGTGTCTCTGTTTAGAACGGCAGGCATAGTCACAGCACCAGAATGAGCTTGGGTGGACGTGATCCCCCCGCTGTTCCCAATACACACACACACACACACACACACACACACACACACACACACACACACACACACACACACACACACACACACACACACACACACACATTCACATTATAGGAGAATGAGACACATTACAGGATAATAACAACCATTCCCAAACATATGAAGTTCATTCCCCAGTAGTATTATTAGTTTCCAGTTTTACACTCCAATGCCCATGCATTTGGCTGCTGTGTGTGTGTGTGTGTGTGTGTGTGTGTGTGTGTGTGTGTGTGTGTGTGTGTGTGTGTCTGTGTCTGTGTCTGTGTCTGTGTGTGTGTGTTTGTATGCATGTATGTGTACAGTATGTACATGTAAAGTATGTGTGTATGCATGTAAGTGTGTATATGCGTGTATGCGTGTGTGTGTTTGTAT
>NW_027506942.1:538491-592576 GCF_052324685.1 Brachyhypopomus gauderio | reverse complement strand
ACTGAGAGATCAGCAGTATTAAAGAATAAAGCGAAAATGAAGAGAAATCCAGTGAGCCAGCAGATGCCTGACTACCTCAAACACCCAGAATCTGTGTAGCAGAACCCTGGGTATGCTGACGCCTCCTGCTGGTAGATACCGCTGCTGTGGGCAGCTGCAGTTCTGACCGGACACTTTGCTACGTATCCTGATCAGTCTGTGAGTTCAGCACCATTACTAACACACACACTCACTTTAACACTTTTCCCACGTGATCAGAAGACTTTTTCTTTTTTTACTAATCCTCAGGCATATATACAGTTAACACACAGAGACTGCACATCACCCAAGCACGTTTTACATAACCATAAACCCATTACAAAGCACAATTAACCTCACGTCCTGAAGAAAGCTCTGACATTCAAAATACAAAACTGTAGACACTACGGTGAAATACTAATAACACGCAGATGATGCTGCTCGATGGCTAACAGACCCGTTTACACCACAATTGTACAGATGTAATAAAGCCACTAGAAAACATGTTGTTGTCATGTTGTTTGAATCCGTAAAGGTGACAAAGGAAAGCAAAATGAGGGGAAAATTTGACAAGAGCAGATGCTTCAGTCATGTGTACTGTGTGATATAGTGTACTGTATAATATAGTGTACTGTGTGATATAGTGTACTGTATAATATAGTGTACTGTGTGATATAGTGAACTGTGTGATATAGTGTACTGTGTGATATAGTGAACTGTGTGATAGTGTACTGTATAATATAGTGTACCTGTGTGATATATAGTGAACTGTGTGATATAGTGTACTGTGTGATATAGTGTACTGTGTGATAGTATGCTGTATAATATAGTGTACTGTGTCATAGTGTACTGTGTCATATAGTGTACTGTGTCATATAGTGTACTGTGTCATATTGTGTATTGAGTGATGCAGTATACTGTCATATAGTGTACTGTATGATACAGAGTACTGTGCCATATAGTGTACTGTGTCATATATTGTACTGTATGATAGTGTACTGTGTCATATAGTGTACTGTGTGATACAGTGTACTGTATGATACAGTGTACTGTGTCATAGTGTACTGTGTGATATAGTGTACTGTGTGATAGTGTACTGTATAATATAGTGTACTGTGGTCATAGTGTACTGTGTCATATAGTGTACTGTGTCATATAGTGTATTGTGTGATGCAGTATACTGTCATATAGTGTACTGTATGATACAGAGTACTGTGCCATATAGTGTACTGTGTCATATATTGTACTGTATGATAGTGTACTGTGTCATATAGTGTACTGTGTGATACAGTGTACTGTATGATACAGTGTACTGTGTCATAGTGTACTGTGTGATACAGTGTACTGTGTCATATAGTGTACTGTGTCATAGTGTACTGTGTGATACAGTGTACTGTGTCATATAGTGTACTGTATGATACAATGTACTGTGTCATATAGTGTACTGTGTCATATAGTGTACTGTATGATACAGTGTACTGTGTCATATAGTGTACTGTATGATACAATGTACTGTGTCATATAGTGTACTGTATGATACAGTGTACTGTGTCATATAGTGTACTGTATGATACAATGTACTGTGTCATATAGTGTACTGTGTCATATAGTGTACTGTATGATACAGTGTACTGTGTCATATAGTGTACTGTGTCATATAGTGTACTGCAGACTACTGTGCTGTATGATACTATCAGTAGAGTGAGATACTGAGCAGATCCACTATTTTTTATGATCATAGCTGGAACGTCAGTCTCAAAGCTGTGTAGAACCAGTGTACGACCAGTGTAAATCAGTGTAGAACCAGTGTAGGACCAGTGTAGAACCAGTGTATGCTCAGTGTAGGACCAGTGTAGGACCAGTGTAGAACCAGTGTAGGCCCAGTGTAGACCCAGCGTAGACCCAGTGTAGGACCAGTGTTTAAACTGGTGCAGGGCTGTAGATGTCCAGGAGTGGAGGCAGATACACCTGCTTCAGAAGAAGCCAGCAGAGCAGAGCCCATGGTCACATGACTTCAATTTGAGGCACCACTCTTCTCTCATAAAAGGCCATGAAACATCAACAGAGGTGCAAGGTTATTGCACTGTTTTATGATGCTTATTATGCGAATCAAAAACAACTCCGCTCATAAGTCACTTCGGAGTATCACTGAAATTAAAAAAGTCTCCTGTCGGTCACACTACTGCGGTTATCTCATTCACACTGGTAATGGTCATAGTGATGGTGGGGACCACTAGTACAGTCACACACTCCTTTAATCGTCTGAAGGAAAAGCAGTAGCATAACGTGTAAGGAAACGCACAACCCTGATCCGGCTCTCACTTAAGTGCTTGGTAAATATGCGTCTGTCTCTTTAAGTGAGCCTGGACCTGCTCCCACTGTTAGTGAGGCTCTCCTGGCCTGTAAAGGCAGATTACAGCGCTGTCTTCCTCTGTGATGTGTTGTTAGCATGGAGTCTGCTGACACTAATTGCCTTAATGACAAAATTGCAGCAAAGGGAAGTCTGAATGCCTGTGTGTGTGTGTGTGTGTGTGTGTGTGTGTGTGTGTGTGTGTGAGTAGCATTCCTCGAGAGCATGCTGCCTGCCTGTGTTTTTATCTGTTTATTTTATGCGCAGAGGCGAGACTTCATCATCCTAATGGCACTAACGAGATCCCACTGAGCACCTGTCTGCTCCAGGCTAACAGCAGCACGCTAACAGAACCTATCCAATAAATCACACACACACGCACACACACGCGCACACACACACACACACACACACACACACACACACACACACACACACACACACACACACAATATTACTTCTCTAATATATCAGCATGGACAAGGTGTTGGGCTAAAAGCGTAAGGCTAGCAGAAGCTCTGTAATAAATCACAAACATAGCAAAACCTCACTTAAGTAAAACCTAACCACATGCTAGCAGAACTCCTCAACACAGGGGAAAGAGGTAGGTGTTAGGCTAACCCTAACCCAGCACATTAACCCAGCACACTAACCCCAGCACTCTAAGACTTGCCCAAACACTAGATGAGTCTTTAAGAACCTCTAATACATCACACATAGTGTTAATCAGTAAAACTCTGTCTGTTTTGGGCTAATAGCAGTAGTCTATCAGAATCAGATTGCAAATGGAAAAAGCCTGTGTGCTAACATCAGCAGATAAGTGCTGGTATAGAGGGTGGGGTGGGGCGGGGCAGGGTGGGAATGGGCGGGGCCAGCCTCCCTGCCTGTGTGATTTTGCTCCCCCTGCAGGCCTGGGTGGGAGGAGCTGACTGGACCTTTGCCCCACTGTGTTTCAGATGGGTCATTCTAGTAGCAGCAGTGGTCTTCACAGCCCACGGCTTTACTCTGTACACACACGCCTGAACCTGTACTAAATTAACGCCAGGTCCAAAATAAGCACGCATTAAAAAGGAAAGTGAGGAATCTGGGCTTTTCTGTGTGGCCTTCTGGGCCGGCGTTTCAAATTGCCAACTGTCAACACCTCAAGCCAAGGTCACAGAGCAGAAATGACACGTTGACGGAGAGGACACTGCTCTGTCAGTGAGCAGGACTCTCAGCGGGAGACAGAAGGACACGCATGCCTGCTTCTGTGGTCGTCACCGCGGTGAGAATCGGAGACAGAGACAGGAAGGGGCGGGGCTAAAGAAAGGCTTCCTCTGAGTGTTCCCAGCTGCTGTGTTTGAAGCTTCTATGCAGCAGTGAGAATGAACATGAGAGTTCAGCAGGGGGAAGGAGGGAGGGAGAGAGAGAGAGAGAGAGAGAGAGAGAGAGAGAGAGAGAGAGAGAGAGAGAGAGAGAGAGTCCTCCATGTCTTTTGTGAGATCTCAAGACTGCTCACACAAATAGGGCATTTTTCACTTTTTCCCCCTCTCTGTCTGCATTTCTCTCTCTCTCTCTCTCTCTCTCTCTCTCTCTGTCCATATCTCTCTCTCTTTTGGAAAGTCTCTAGCCTCGGTCCAACCGGTTTAAGCTAATAAATAAAGTGATTAGAAAACAGGGCTAATCATTAAGACATTCATCGTTTGTATGTTATCTAAATATAAACAGTTTATTACATAATAAAGTATATATATATATAAATATGAATGATGATCTTACCGGTGATTTCTCGGACGGTGCGGAACACATTCAGTTTCTCTGGGTCCAGGGCCTCTATGTGGTGATATGCATCTCTGAAAAAGACATATACACAGAAGAAGAGTTGTGAGCGTAGGCAGCACAATGGCTTCTGGTCTTCTTTGGAGAAGGCCGCCCTCAGAGCATGACATGAAATCACACATTATTTAACCAGCACTCTGGTGAGGTCGTATGTAAAACGGAACCGCCCTCCGAGCGGCCACGTTATCGTATTTTTAATTAAGTTAGTACATGTTCTCTCTGATAGGTGTCACATGGGCTCTGATTCACTATATCCAAAAATTATTACAATTTCCATTGTTGGTTGAGGAGATTTCTGGGCATTGAAGAAGTAATGGAAGAATGGATCAGAGAGAGAGAGAGACAGAGGGAGTGATAAAGAGAGAATGTGTGTGTGTGTGTGTGTGTGTGTGTGTGTGTGTGTGTGTGTGCAGTAAAGCCTGTCTCCTGGGAGACAGAGAGGCTGAGGTGCTTTTCTATGTGCTAAAAGCAGCACGGGTACCTCAGGGTCAGCACTGGTTGGCAGGGAATCAGCACAGCCTTCCCCACACACACCTCTATCCTGGGCCGTATGACTCCCCTGACACACACACTTCCCCTGGGACACACACACTTCCCCTGCGACACACACATTTCCCCTGGGACACACACACTTCCCCTGGGACACACACACTTCCCCTGGGACACACACACTTCCCCTGGGACACACACTTCTCCTCCCAGCTTCCAGTTCCCAGACAGGTGGCAGCTGATGTAAATGTGTGTAATATGAATTCATGTACATCGTTTAAGTGACGGTGCTGCGATAGTGGAGGGGAAATGGGGGTATTATGGTGCTAATCTCCCTGCTGTTAACAGCCCTCCTTTATTGCTCTGTTTTGATTTCACCAGTGTGTTTTGTCTTCACAACTTACACAGTTTTACTGGTAATGAAATGAGAAGATTCACAACTATGGAGATTTCAGCACTGATTTGTTACACCATGGTATTGTTCTGGTGTCGTGCATGGTCTTCATATTCCATTGGTCTTGTAGAGGCACAAGTGTTCTGTGGGCAGTGCTTCATGAGGAGCCTGACAAAGAGGAGGTGGTGGTGGTGGGGGTGTAAGGATGGAGCAGGTGGGGGTGGTGAGGGTGTAAGGTGGAGCAGGTGGGGGTGGTGGGGGTGGAACAATGGAGCAGGTGGGGGTGTAAGGATGGAGCAGGTGGGGGTGTAAGGTGGAGCAGGTGGGGGTGTAAGGTGGAGCAGGTGGGGGTGGAAGGATGGAGCAGGTGGGGGTGTAAGGATGGAGCAGGTGGGGGTGGTGGGTGTGTAAGGTGGAGCAGGTGGGTGTGTAAGGTGGAGCAGGTGGGGGTGTAAGGTGGAGCAGGTGGGGGTGGAAGGATGGAGCAGGTGGGGGTGTAAGGTGGAGCAGGTGGGAGTGTAAGGTGGAGCAGGTGGGGGTGGTGGGGGTGTAAGGATGGAGCAGGTGGGGGTGTAAGGTGGAGCAGGTGGGGGTGTAAGGTGGAGCAGGTGGGGGTGGTGGGGGTGTAAGGATGGAGCAGGTGGGGGTGTAAGGTGGAGCAGGTGGGGGTGTAAGGATGGAGCAGGTGGGGGTGGTGGGGGTGTAAGGATGGAGCAGGTGGGGGTGTAAGGTTGGAGCAGGTGGGGGTGTAAGGTGGAGCAGGTGGGGGTGTAAGGATGGAGCAGGTGGGGGTGGTGAGGGTGGAAGGGGGAGCAGGTGGGGGTGCTGATGGAGACCCTCACCCTTTGATTCCTGTGATGAGGAACACCAGGTTGCCGTTGATCTTGGTGCAGTTGATGAACCTGTCGATGTTGCTGGAGTCCACGGTCTGAGCCGCCTGCAGACTGGCTGTGCCGATGCCGTCGCACGCTGCAACACACACACACACACACACACACACACACACACACACACACACACACACACACACACACACACACACACACACACACACACCTCAGTGGAGCCAGCCCACAGAAAAGCAGCGGCCACTGCGCCTTAAGGGCAGTTCAGGTACAAAGGACTCTTGAGCAGGAAGTACACGCTCTACGGAGGGCCCCGGTGCTGGAGAGACCCGGTGCTGGAGGGCCCGCGCGGCCACTTAGACACGGATTTCTGAAGACTGTGTCCAGGGACGTGAACATGACTATATGTTTATTCATTCTTTAGGGAATTTCTCTTTATTTTTACAAGCATGGCCTCCAAAAACACTATGATGGGCTAAATGAAGCTTGAGAGAGACGAACGGGTTTCAGCATCTGCTGCAGGAACCACCACACACACTTCATCCACATATATTACACCATACGCATCTCACACATCTTACATCTTAGGCCTGGCATGTGCAACAGCCCAACTGCTCCTGGTACCCTGACTGGGGAGCCATATTTTCATTTTTGGTTGATGGGCTTGCAGACTTTTATGGATGGCTGAAGAGATCTAAATGGATTCCTTTAGTGCATATAGGCTAGTTGTACAGTTAGGGTGCAAAGCTGTAGCTCCCTTTGGGGCACATTAACGATTGTTAACATGATGGTGTGTTATCCTACATGCATGTTAGCCTATACCTTAAGGGCATATTCTGAATGATTAGCATGTGTATATGTAGAACACTACTGGTGTATTAGACTAGACCTCTGAGACACGTTTGAGGTTGTTAAGATAAAGGGGCTACAGTATGGGGGTTATAGGGGGTATCAGGGCAGTGCAGGTACCTTTGGGGCAGATATCAGTGCAGGGTATACACATCTTTATCTTGTTCTCTTCCACTTCCATCTTATTACTGGGACACGCACGGACACAGGAGCTGTGGTCCACCACGAAGTTATCTGCACATACACACACGCACACACACGCACGCACACACATGCACACGCACGCACGCGCACACACACGCACACACACACACACACACAAGCACACACACACGCACACAAACACACACAATTCGTAATGTGTAGCAATGACATATCAGATAGGAATATTAAGACTTGTAGTAAACAGTACCCTATTTACATGTGTATGTAAGTACATTATTTGTGTCTGTGTGCATGTGGTATAGTCAGGGAGAGATTTAGGTAGAGAGAGAGAGGGAGACAGACTGATAGAGAGTGAGAGAGAGAGAGAGAGAGAGAGAGAGAGAGAGAGAGAGAGAGAGAGAGAACAAGACATACAGAGACAAAATCAGAGACAAAAAATTGAAATCCCCAGCATAAATGGAGAGGGAGAGAGTCTGGGTGGAGTTTACACTGTTGGGTTTACCCTGGGCCCCACACTGTTGGGTTTACCCTGGTCTCCACACTGTTGGGTTTACCCTGGGCCCCACACTGTTGGGTTTACCTTGGGCCCCACACTGTTGGGTTTACTCTGGGCCCCACACTGTTGGGTTTACTCTGGGCCCCACACTGTTGGGTTTACCCTGGTCTCCACACTGTTGGGTTTATCCTGGGCCCCACACTGTTGGGTTTACCCTGGTCTCCACACTGTTGGGTTTACCCTGGGCCCCACACTGTTGGGTTTACCCTGGTCTCCACACTGTTGGGTTTACCCTGGGCCCCACACTGTTGGGTTTACCCTGGTCTCCACACTGTTGGGTTTACTCTGGGCCCCACACTGTTGGGTTTACTCTGGGCCCCACACTGTTGGGTTTACCCTGGTCTCCACACTGTTGGGTTTACCCTGGGCCCCACACTGTTGGGTTTACTCTGGGCCCCACACTGTTGGGTTTACCCTGGGCCCCACACTGTTGGGTTTACCCTGGGCCCCACACTGTTGGTTTTACTCTGGGCCCCACACTGTTGGGTTTACTCTGGGCCCCACACTGTTGGGTTTACCCTGGGCCCCACACTGTTGGGTTTACCCTGGGCCCCACACTGTTGGGTTTACCCTGGGCCCCACACTGTTGGGTTTACTCTGGGCCCCACACTGTTGGGTTTACTCTGGGCCCCACACTGCTGGGTTTACCCTGGTCTCCACACTGTTGGGTTTACCCTGGGCCCCACACTGTTGGGTTTACTCTGGGCCCCACACTGTTGGGTTTACTCTGGGCCCCACACTGTTGGGTTTACTCTGGGCCCCACACTGTTGGGTTTACCCTGGTCCCCACGCTGTTGGGTTTACCCTGGGCCCCACACTGTTGGGTTTACTCTGGGCCCCACACTGTTGGGTTTACCCTGGGCCCCACACTGTTGGGTTTACTCTGGGCCCCACACTGTTGGGTTTACCCTGGGCCCCACACTGTTGGGTTTACCCTGGGCCCCACACTGTTGGGTTTACCCTGGTCTCCACACTAATCAAATCAAATCAAATCAAATCAAAGTTTATTTGTATAGCGCTTTTAACAACTCAAGTTGTCGCAAAGCAGCTTTACAGGGTTTACAAGGTTAACAATACTATGGGTCCAGAACCCTAATGAGCAAGCCAAAGGCGACAGTGGCGAGGAAAAACTCCCTACTAATCCAGCCCTGGAGGGTGGGAGACTCACACAGGCAGTGCTGCAGTCTTAACCGTGTCCATACCAGTGAAAAGAGGACAACACGGCCCCAGATCTGCATATTAAACTATTATATAGACTATTTCACACACACACACACACACACACACACACACACACACACACACACACACACACACACACACACACACAAAGTAGGATCTCTGATTCTCTTCTACAAAAAACAAAAATTTTTAATTTTAGCTTAATTTTAATCACATCATTATTAAATCATTGGAATAAATATTTTAAGCTTTGGTAAAACATATACACATACAGGCATGTGAAAGGCACACACACACACACACACACACACACACACACACACGTGCGCGCGCACACACACACACACACACACACATATCAATGTGTTCATAAATGGATAAAAATGTGTGAAAAAACAGAAGAAACAGCCAGGGCCCAGGGTTAACAGGTCTATCACAACACTGCGCTGTGTTTGAACAGTGTACGTGACATCATGACCCTGTCAGAGCTTTCAGAATCCCTGCAATGCTCTGTTTCCAAACCTCACACACAGGTCGGTATAAATGCACATGTTGGGGGAAACGTCTTCAAGGAGTGTAGGAACTCCCTTGGCATGGTAAGAAAAGTCTCAGACATCATCTGTCCCAACATCCAGCAACAAAGGCTGTACACAGCCATGGTAGGCACAGCGATCAGAAGGAGACACTCGCTTGTGTGTGTGGTGCTGAGAGTGCTTCATGCAGTGAGAGAACCTTCAGGGAACCTTCAGTGGACAGTGTGGACATCTTACACAGACAAACTCGCCCAGCCAGCGATTCACACAAGGAAGAGAGGAAGTGCTTGAGTGTGTGTGTGTGTGTGTGTGTGTGTGTGTGTGTGTGTGTGTGTGTGTGTGTGTGTGTATGTGTGTGTGTGTGTGTGTGTGTGTGTGTGTGTATGTGTGTGTGTATGTGTGTGTCTTACGTGGGCACTTCTTAACGCAGAATGCTCCATACGTGTACTTGGCTCGAGGGTTGTGCTCCAGCTGAAATGTGGTGGGGTTGTACACAAAGGGCTGGGGACACTGGGTCACACACGCGCCACTGTCGTTAAAGTTTGTGCAGGCCTGCACACACCCAACACAAACACCCCCATAACCCAACACATAAACACTCGACACAAACATAACCAAACCAACATTCCTAAAACACGCAATCAGGCAAAATGGGCAGTAAATCTTTGTGCTTGAAATGCAAAAGGCTTATTGGTGCGTCTAGACCGTTCACATTTAGGAGCACATCTGTAATCTGATGATGGCAGAACACAAAAAAAGGATAATCTAACCATCTAACGTCTCATTATCTAATGATCCGATCTGGAGATCTGACGTACGAGTCTCCTCCTCCTGCTGCTGGAGTAGGAATCACAAAACAGGAGAGCAACAAGCACTCTTCTGCGTCCCGATGCCAAACACGTTGAGAGTGAGTATCTGTATTAAAGCCTCGCGGCGAGGGGGCGGAGCTTCAGCCGTCGGGGTTTAGGCTGATCTAATTACGGAAGGAAAACAGCGTGAGCGCTGGCGTAGTGGAGAGAAGACAGAAGCCTCCAACAGAACCGGTGTGACCCGGTACGCATTAACACAGCGTCTACGGGGATTATGGGAGTACAGGGCTCCACCCCCCCCTGGAGAATTCAAACGCGATTTCAGCAGGACATCCAACATGTAGAGCACCTCACACGGTGAGCTCTCCTGTCACAGGTAGTCTGCTGGAGACAGCACGGGTAGCTTGAACAGGGTTGAGCGTCTGAACCTGAGGTTAACGTCGTGGACGTCTATAGCAATCTGTGTGTGTGTGTGTGTGTGTGTGTGTGTGTGTGTGTGGGAATTGAACTTACAAAGCAGTCTGTGTCCTTTGGCCCTGAGCAACCTCCTGCACATTCCTTGTGACAGCAGTCACTCACATATGGGCCGAAACATCGACCGTCACACTGTTCTGCACACACTGTCTTAGTCACTGGAGGAGAAGAGGGGAGAGAGAGGGAGAGAGAGGGGGACAGGGAGAGGGAATGAGAGGGGGAGAGAGAGAGAGGACAGAGAGGTAGGGAGAGAGGTTGAAAGAGGGAGAGAGGGAGTGGGAAAGAGGAGGAGAGAGGGAGAAGGAGATAGAAAGAGGAAGAGAGGGGAGAGGGGGTGAGGGGGCAGAATGAAAGTGGGGGAGGGAGAGGGAAAGAAAGAAGGAAAAATGAAAACATGAGTCAGTAGTTTCAGGCTTTCTAAAAGCCACATATTTAGCAATGAAATGAGAGTGATGAACAGCTCTTGTTATCACCTCATAAAGCCCTATCTAGCCTGCACAGTGTGGCTACCCATCCTCTGGTTCTGCTGGGCATTATGAGAACGGGGAGATACTGGAGATCATCTTCTCAGGAAGAGGGAAGAGCAGGACTGGAGTCCCTGCTAACTGGACTGGGGACACTTGGCCAAATAACCTTCCCTTCTGCTACACTGATTTTAGTGTCAAAATGTTCCTTCAGATCGAGGGATGTTTATCTGAAGACCTGTGTCTGTGTGTGTGTGTGTGTGTGTGGTGAGTGCATGTGTGTGTGTGTGTGTAGGTTTTTTGTGTTTGCTTGGCGATATGAAGATCAGGTTATCTGCCTGATGCTATGTAACTAGATTACTGTGTGTGCATGCCCATGTAGGTAATCCTCATGTGTGTATATTTGTGTGTATATAGAATAGGTCATCAGGTATTCGTCAGTATGTGTGTATACGGAAAGCAATTAAAAATGGTATATGTGACCGTGACGTTTACTCGGCCACAGAAATCATCAGATGTCCTTAAAATGTCACAGAAAGGTTTAGTTCTGCTCAGCGTCCTGGTCCCCAGAGCGGTGGAGTAAAGCAAAGGACCGTGATGAATTTAACATCAGCACAGGAGCAAGTCAGGTCCAACACTCTCTCCTCACCTCCACAGGGAGGACCGAGACCAAACAAGACGCCTCGCTACACAAACGGCCTCCTCGCTGGAGCAGATGGACCATCAGCTCCTCACCATTAAACGTTTTCGTTCTACAATCAGCAGAGCGGGGCACCTGAAGTGTGTGGAGAGTGTGTGATAAGTGTGTGATGAGTGTGTGGAGAATGTGTGATGATTGTGCGATGAGTGTGTAGAGAGTTTGTGATGAGTGTGTGATTATTGTGTGATGAATGTGTGATGAGTGTGTGGAGAGTGTGTGATGTGTGTGAAGAGTGTGATTGTGTGATGAGTGTGTGGAGAGTGTGTGATGAGTGTGTGATTGTGTGATGAGTGTGTGGAGAGTGTGTGATGAGTGTGTGATGAGTGTGTGGAGAGTGTAATGAGTGTGTGATGAGTGAGTGATGAGTGTGTGATGAGTGTGTGGAGAGTGTGTGGAGAGTGTGTGGAGAGTGTGTGATTGTGTGATAAGTGTGTGGAGAGTGAGTGATTGTGTGGAGAGTGTGTGATGAGTGTGTGGAGAGTGTGTGATGACTGTGTGATGACTGTGTGATTGTGTGATGAGTGTGGTGGAGAGTGAGTGATTGTGTGGAGAGTGTGTGATGACTGTGTGATGACTGTGTGATTGTGTGATGAGTGTGTGGAGAGTGAGTGATGAGTGTGTGATGAGTGTGTGGAGAGTGTGTGGAGAGTGTGTGATTGTGTGATAAGTGTGTGGAGAGTGAGTGATTGTGTGGAGAGTGTGTGATGAGTGTGTGGAGAGTGTGTGATGACTGTGTGATGACTGTGTGATTGTGTGATGAGTGTGTGGAGAGTGAGTGATTGTGTGGAGAGTGTGTGATGACTGTGTGATGACTGTGTGATTGTGTGATGAGTGTGTAGAGAGTGAGTGATTGTGTGGAGAGTGTGTGATTGTGTGATAAGTGTGTGGAGAGTGAGTGATTGTGTGATGAGTGTGTGGAGAGTGTGTGGAGAGTGAGTGATTGTGTGGAGAGTGTGTGATTGTGTGATAAGTGTGTGGAGAGTGAGTGATTGTGTGATGAGTGTGTGGAGAGTGTGTGATGACTGTGTGATTGTGTTATGAGTGTGTGGAGAGTGAGTGATTGTGTGGTAAGTGTGTGGAGAGTGAGTGATTGTGTGGTAAGTGTGTGGAGAGTGAGTGATTGTGTGGAGAGTGTGTGATGAGTGTGTGGAGAGTGTGTGGAGCTTTATTGTGTGTTCAGATGACTCCACACAGACTCCTGGCCCTGCTGCAGCAGGAGATGTGGCAGTATTGTGATAAGATGTTTTCTCCAGTCAAACACACACTTGTGCAGTCACGACGGAAGGGCACCTGAGGACACACTCCTGCCCCTCCTAACTGCCCCCAGGGAACGAGGCCGAGAGCCAGCGTGGCGGAGGAGGGACCCCTGCAGGCCTGCTGGGGTGGAAAGCCTCCAGAATGGGAATGTGTTTAAGGAAGGGAAAGACCCCAGCTTCCCGCAGAGAGACTGTGGGGACGTCTCACCCTGACTGTGACTAGCATGATTATAGTAGTAGAGTGGAGGGCAGTGGGCGCGGTTAGAAACACCAGCAGCACAGCACAGAGCAGGCCAATGTATGTGAAAGAAAGAGAGAGAGAAAGAAAGAAAGAAAGAAAGAAAGAAAGAAAGAAAGATTCATATGGGGTTGTCACAAATGATTGACAAAATTACAGCAACATAATTCAAGACAGGAGAAAGAAAAAAAGAAAGAACAGAAAGGGTGACAGAGGGAGAAGAGAGAGAGAGAGAAAGAGAGAGAGAGAGAGAGAGAGAGAGAGAGAGAGAGAGAGAGAGAGAGGGGAAAGAGATGGGGAGCATGTGTGGCATATAAAATGAAAGCTACACAGAGGAAATGAACATTTCCATATGGAGGGAAGTTTAGTTTGCATGACAGATCTGTCTGTAACAGAGAGCAGACAGGACTCAGACAGGACTCAGACAGGACACTGTGATTCACTTTAGGGTTGGTCTTAGAGTTGTTTTTTTTTTCTTTTCTTTTTTTTTCAAAAAGTTATTCGCACACCTGACCCCATTTTCAGCACTTTCAGAGGAGTTTGTCAAAGTAGTTATGCCTCATTAGATAGTTTTGTGTGGGAATGAATTCCAGCAGTCCTGCTGCCTCTGTATCCTGACAGGATCAGGATGTGTGTAGCGTGCGGAGCTGCAGGAGGGTCCTGGAATCAAAGCACCTGTGAGGTGTGTGTGTGATTCTTCGGGTGGGATCAGAGCGTTGCTCACACGCTCCTCCAACACTTGTGTTGTAGCCAACAGCCATTCCAGTAGCTGTAACAGCACTTCAGATGAAGTGGAGACCTTGATTTATACTGCAGTTGTCTGGATAAGGAGGTTGTGAGGAGGTTGTGAGGAGGTTGTTAGGATGCTCTTGGAGTGAGTAGTGTGAGGAGCAGTCTACATGTAGGTGAAGTGTGTGTGTGTCTGTGTGTGTGTGTGTGTGTGTGTGTGTGTGTGTGTGTGTGTGTGTGTGTGTGTGTGTGTGTGTGTGAAACAGAAATACATAAGTAAGATAAACATTAACCTTCAAAATGCCTTTAACATCTTATCTCTTTAAAATAATTATAGAGTGAATGTCTAAGTGTCTCCTTCTGAGACCACCCTCTCACCCTTTCACTCTTGACTCTCAGCCCCTCACCCTCTCTACCCTCTCACCCTCACCCTCTCACGCTCTACCCTCTCACACGCTCTGAGACTCAGTCTCACTCTGATCTCATCACCCTCTCTGAGACTCAGACTGTCTCACTCTGATCTGACCACGCTCTCAATCTGTCTCACTCTGATCTAAGCTGATCTCTTTGGGAGTCTGTCTGATGGCTCAACTCTAGATCTGCCCCAGATGCACGATAGCCTTCATGTGCTCAGTGAGTTCCTTGGGCTGATCATGTGGAACCCAGACAGAAATGTTGAGAGTCCTCACAGACGCTGGGACTTACAGCTCTGACACTGACTCTCCTTGGGGCCCCAGCAACGACCATTACACACCCGCTGGCATCTTTGACCTGCAAGCACACAGAGAGCACAGTCTCAATAATACACACAGAACACAGTCTCAATAATACACACAGAACACAGTCTCAATGATACACAGAGCACAGTCTCAATAATACACACAGAACACAGTCTCAATAATACACAGAGCACAGTCTCAATAATACACAGAGCACAGTCTCAATAATACACACAGAACACAGTCTCAATAATACACAGAGCACAGTCTCAATAATACACACAGAACACAGTCTCAATGATACACAGAGCACAGTCTCAATAATACACACAGAACACAGTCTCAATGATACATACAGAGCACAGTCTCAATCACACACAGATCATAATCTCAATCACACACAGAGCACAGTCTCAATCACACACACAGAGCACAGTCTCAATAATACACACAGAGCACAGTCTCAATCACACATAGAGCACAGTCTCAATTACACACACTTGCTGCTAACACTTTACACTCTAAGGTGGTACGGTGAACCTTGCATACACTGGAACTGAACACAAAGTATGAGCAGACGTTAGAAAGTCAACACGGAGAACCAGACATTCGTGAATAATGCACGTCTCTGTTTGAGTCCAGGCAGGACTGTCCCATAAGTGATCACATTTCTCTTCATCTGTAGTTGTTCATGTGTATTTGTAGCTGTCAACAAAACAATTCCAGTTACCAAACGCTGCCTCCGCTCTGAGAAATTGCTTGGACATGCTCACCGATCCGTGGTGATCTAGTTCCCGACTCGGCAGTGGGGGCAGCGTGTTCTAGTGTGAGGTGTAAACAGGGTCAGAGCGGTTTCTCTTCTGAAGGGGTTGTGCCTCCTGCTCTGACCTGTCCTGTCTGGCTGTGGAGGTTCTGGATCACACCACTAAGCTGCTGTTGATTGAGTCGGCAGAGCTGCTGGTTTCCTCTCACTGGAGGAGGTGACCTGGGTGCCACTGAACCCCACCCCCGGCTCCCCATTGGCCGACCCCGTTTTACTGACGGGTCATTCCAGCAATAACATGAAGGAGTGCTGGGAGGGGTGTTCTTCAGCTCTGGACCACTTCAATTAAAAGTATATCCACCAATGGTAAACTCTCCCCACCCTCTCTCACTTTCTCTCTCTCTCTCATCCTTCTCTCTCTCTCAACAAATATTTATTCACACTGAAACTACAAGTTAGAAGATCTCAAATCTTAACACCTGCCATCAAGACTCTTAACAGGACCTGTCTTGATTTCTCAGTATTATTTGCTTCCCCACTCAAGGTAAAAGTTGCGTGTGCTCTACCATTTTGTCCTATTATGTTCATTTTCTCCCTTGTCTTCAGACTCAGGGGGGCTGTTGGATATTTTCCCCAAACCTTTGACCCAGGAATGTGTCAGTGGCTGTTCTCATGGCAGCAGACCCACAGCTTCTGGGTCAGGAGGTGTCAGGGCAGCGAGGTGCATTCTGGGAGCAGCCTGATTGGATGAGGCCCCGTTGGGATGGAGCAGGAGTCTCCACACGCCTTACGCAACACGCTGCCTGGTCACGGAGTGACGTTCAGGTGGACCTGATGGCCAATGTTTACAACACTGAAAATGAAGAATCAGCCAAGCGAAGTGCCCAACAGCGGGATTAGAATCAGGATTAGAGTCAGGATTATAGTCAGGATTAGAGTCAGGATTGGGGTCGGCTGGATTAAAAGACCTTCTCTTGTTCACTTCTTGTTCTCGCTTTTGTTGGTTTGAAGAAGGAAAACACAAAATGCGCTGAGAGGGGGCTGACGAAGACAGAAGATTAGAGCTTTATCACATATTATGTGCTCAGAGACCAGAGACCTCCGACCATGAGGGCGGAGACACATCAGCGCCACGGAAACGCAGAGTGTCCACTCCAGTTGGACATCAGCTATTACAGAAGACCTGAGGGCTGGACCTAACCACGAAGACTGTGTCATACAGGCCATTCCGATAACTCTCCTATTGACTGTTATAAATGTGGGTTTAAATCTAGCACTGCGTTGGCTCTGCTAGTTCAACAGTATTACAAAGGCTTGCACAAGCCAGTCTATGACGGTCTATGTTTCCTTTAACATCACAGGCAAGACTAATTAGCTCTACAAGAAACATAGCCTTAAGACTCCACCCTGCAGTCTGAGGCGTTAGGAGGCTGATGAAGGGGAGATGTGGTGTGAGGAAGACTCCAAGTTGGACTCACAGGTGCTGCTGCTGTTGGACGGAACCACCAGATGGTCCGAGCGAGCGTTCTTCACGATGTCCTGCCAGTGGATGGTATCTGCATGGCACAGAAACTTGTTCTTATCCACGTATACGCCGCCATGCAGGATTTCTGTGAAGAGGAAGAGAAGACAAACGAGTTGGGTTGGGTGAGGAAAAGTGTTGAAGGGCTTGGTTAAAGTTTCGGCTGCCAAAAAGTTAAGGCACTATCGCTTTCTTATACACACACACACACATTCAGGGACACATTATTATTTGATGTCTGCTAACAGTGCTTCACCGCACCCCCACCCGCATCTCCACCCTCTCAACACCACCACCCCGCCCTCCTCCACAGCCAAGCTCAGCCCCCCCCATCACCACCAGCCCTTCCCGTCTGACGACACCGGCCTTCCCAAAGACTGAACTGGGTGGAGGGGTTGTGGTGGTGGTTAATCCTCTTGACCACACAACAGAGGAAAGGTGCTGGTGATAGGGGCTTGTGTTCGATTTGCATCATTTACTGGGCCGGGATTTTCTGCAGCTCCAGAAGGTGATGAGCTGTGTGTGGACCAGACGAGACCGGGGACGCCTGGGGACGATCTGTGTCCACGGCCGTCCAACCACGGGCCTGATTAAACGTCTCTGACTGCGAGCTACTGGACTGAGTTTGCGCTGTCCTCTGCGCTGGGCAAGGTGCCTACCGTCCTGCCGCTCAACGCAAGACCAGCAACTGCCTGCTCTCATAGGCTGGGAGGTCTGAGCTGGAAACACACACTCTCTGTAGAGAGAGGGATTGGGAGAAACACACACACACAAACATGATGCTCAAACACAGTATGGTGCACAAACTCAGTGTGCAAACACAAACACAATGCCTAAAGTACAATCTACAGACACAAACCCAATGCACAAACCCACAAACCCAATCTACAAACACAACCCAACGCAAACACAATGCAGAGCACTCTCTCTAACTCTCTCCATCTCTATCTCTATCTCTCTGACTGTACACCTGATGAAAGCTCGGCTCACTCCTGCCGTCTGGTTTGAGCAACAGCTGTGCCACGTGGCGTCACTGGTTGGAGATGCAGTGTTGTTCTCATTCTCATTCGCCGAGCCAGAAACAGCCAATGAGGCGTCTGCCTCCTCCTGCCACAGACTTCACAGTGATCATGGCCACTAATGCATAAAAGTCAGGGAGCTTTAAGAGCTGCTATGTTGAACAATGAAACGTGTGTTCAAAAGTGACCTGGCGTGACATGATGTGTTTCAGGTGTTCGTTGCCCTGACCGCAGCTGTGCAGGGGCATTTGGTGTCTGTGCTTTTTATTCGTGTCAGAGGTCACGTGCCTTTTATTAACCACTGCTTTCAAATAAAAGCTTCTTTAGCTTAAATAGAGGATGAAGGGGAAAAGATCTCAATTATCACGGCTCAGCAAGCATCAACAATTACGGCAGCTACAGCGGCGGATCGCAAGGCTGATTCACTCTCTCTCTCACTCTCTCTCTCTCTCTCACACACACACACACACACACATGTACACACTTTAGATCTCAGTATCTCTCTGCTCTCGACCCAAACAGAGAGGAGGACTACAGTAATCAGAACTGAAGGAAGGGAGAGCAGGTGAGTGCAGCCTCCTGCAGCAACACTGGGAAGGGACTATAAGAGGGTGTGGTTTATAAGAGGGTGTGGTTTATAAGAGGGTGTGGTTTGTAAGAGCATATGCTTTGTGAGAGGGTGTGATTTGTGAGAGGGTGTGTTTTATAAGAGGGTGTGATTTGTAAGAGGCCGTTGGGGTTAACTCACTACAAATATAGCAATATATGAAGTCCAAACCAAACCAAGTCAAAAACATACAAAGACAACATCAAGTTTAACCAGACATGTCTGGCATGACTGGCCCTTTCTCAACCATTTTATCGAAATTCCTGAACGCTTCTGTAAACAACAGTATTAACAACAGAAAAAGCTTTGGCCAGCTGCTAGCACTGCCTGACAGGGTGTGTCAGTGGAGGGGGTGTGTCAGTGGATGGGGTGTGTCAGTGGAGGGGGTGTGTCAGGAGGCTTCCTGCTACAGGCTGGGTGACAGCCATTTATCCTCACAGAGAGAGGGTCAAGCAGATAAAGACACTGGGAGATCTCTTCTGGTGTACAGCCTAGAGCAGGTCAGACACACACACACACACACACACACACACACACACACACACACACACACACACACACACTAAAGTGCTGTACTCTAGCCATGTACGGGTACATTTTGACCACAGACGGCTTCACTTCACAGAGCCTCTGGTTTCCGCCCAGCCGTGTGTCTCCCGCATGGCACCACCAAAATGGGGGAGTGACCTCTACACAACGCTGAGTCCCCACCTCCCATCCCACATCACCCAGGCAACCCAGGGGTCCCGCATCACCCAGGCAACCCAGGGGTCCCGCATCACCCAGGCAACCCAGGGGTCCCGCATCACACAGCAGTCATGAGCAAGCTTGAGGTGTGTCTGTCTCTGCCTCCAAGGCCGTGTTACCTAGGCGATGTGGTCTAGAGGGAAGAAAACACACCTGCGCACTATATCAGATGAAGGAGGGTTGGAGTGTGTGTCCCCCCTGAGGAGGAGGAGGATGGACCAAGTGGATGAAGGATAATAGTCACTTACCAACGAGGGCAGAAAAAATAAACTCCTCCATCGATTGGACAGCTGTGTGTTTTAGCTGTTCTGTGTGCTCCTGCTGGGCTGCACTGCTGTGTGTGTGTGTGTGTGTGTGTGTGTGTGTGTGTGTGTGTGTGTGTGTGTGTGTGTGTGCGTGTGTGTGCGTGTGCATGTTGAGCCCTGTGTCCACTTCTGTTTTTGGGAGTCAGTACTTTATTATAGATTAACAGCTTAACCCCTTGGGTTTATGAAATTAGAAAGTTATTATATTTGCTGACGAACATAAAAGACAAACTACTGTGACCTGTTTGGTCAAAATACCAAAGACAAATTTTCAATATGTCAACTTACTGTTGGTACACTGAGCATTTACTGCTTGTAGTTTAGGTAAAATCCTTCACACACTCAGATATGCACACCTACAGGCCCACACACACACACACACACACACACACACACACACACACACACACACACACACACACACACACACACAGACACACACACACACACACACACATTCACAAAAAGAAGGCATTTGAGCTCACACACTTTTGCCATCAAATTTGCGAACCTCTTACAACCACAGGATAGACAAGCAGACAGACAGACAGAAGGAGAGAGAGAGAGAGAGCGACATATAGACTTACAGAGAAAGTAAGAGACAGAGAGAAAGACAGCCAAACAGAGCAAGTGAGAGACAGAGAGTTGAAGAAACAGGATGAAGGAGAGAGAGAGAGAGAGAGAGAGAGAGAGATGCTTAAACAACCAAAATCCTCCTCACCTTAAACGACCATGGAGAAGTCATGAGCACACAGTGCTCTGAGCCAACTCATTCAGTGCCTAAAATCACTCACTCAACCATCAAAGTGCCAGTCTCTGCGGCGGGGCCGTTAAACGCACCGCACGGACATTAACAGCATCATAAACAAATTTCAGCCGTAAAGCCATCAGCAAGCGCACGTTCCCACATGTGGAACGGAGAACAAAATGGTCGCTTGGACCTCTGCGTCGCTGTGGCAACGGGACAAGAAAATGATTGCCTTTCCATTAGAATCTCACCCAAGGTCAGGCCCTGAGATGCCCGCTCATAAATCTACAAGAATAGAGGTGGCCTTTTTATTTTTTAAATTTTTTTTATGGTTCCAACACTTCGACACGAATAAAACGCAGGCAGATTCCATTATAATGTAATTGCATTTTTATGTATTTCACTACTGACCTGAAAAGAACAACCACATTCATTTAACTGCAATGAAGCCCTCAATGGCAAGGACCCTCCTCTGGTGTTGCACAGGGGATTCTGGGAGCAGGAGGCGGGGTCTGTGCAGCAGAGGGAGGAGGGGTCGGTGGGTGGGGGGACGGGCTCTTCAGTACAAGAGTGTCAGAGTACACGAGGGGTGTGGTGAAGGGGGCAGAAGTCCTGTCTCTTAGGGAAGACGTCCTGTCTCTTAGGGCAGACGTCCTGTCTCTTAGGGCAGACGTCTCCTTAGGGCAGACGTCTTGTCTCTTAGGGCAGACGTCCTGTCTCTTAGGGCAGACGTCCTGTCTCTTAGGGCAGACGTCTCCTTAGGGCAGACGTCTTGTCTCTTAGGGCAGAAGTCCTGTCTCTTAGGGCAGACGTCCTGTCTCTTAGGGCAGACGTCTCCTTAGGGCAGACGTCTTGTCTCTTAGGGCAGACGTCCTGTCTCTTAGGGCAGACGTCTCCTTAGGGCAGACGTCTTGTCTCTTAGGGCAGACGTCCTGTCTCTTAGGGCAGACGTCTCCTTAGGGCAGACGTCTTGTCTCTTAGGGCAGACGTCCTGTCTCTTAGGGCAGACGTCTCCTTAGGGCAGACGTCTTGTCTCTTAGGGCAGACGTCCTGTCTCTTAGGGCAGACGTCCTGTCTCTTAGGGCATACGTCTCCTTAGGGCAGACGTCTTGTCTCTTAGGGCAGAAGTCCTGTCTCTTAGGGCAGACGTCCTGTCTCTTAGGGCAGACGTCCTGTCTCTTAGGGCATACGTCTCCTTAGGGCAGACGTCTTGTCTCTTAGGGCAGAAGTCCTGTCTCTTAGGGCAGACGTCCTGTCTCTTAGGGCAGACGTCTTGTCTCTTAGGGCAGACGTCCTGTCTCTTAGGGCAGACGTCTTGTCTCTTAGGGCAAACGTCTCCTTAGGGCAGACGTCTTGTCTCTTAGGGCAGACGTCTCCTTAGGGCAGAAGTCCTGTCTCTTAGGGCAGACGTCCTGTCTCTTAGGGCAGACGTCCTGTCTCTTAGGGCAGACGTCTCCTTAGGGCAGACGTCCTGTCTCTTAGGGCAGACGTCTTGTCTCTTAGGGCAGACGTCTCCTTAGGGCAGACGTCTTGTCTCTTAGGGCAGACGTCTCGTCTCTTAGGGCAGACGTCCTGTTTCTTAGGGCAGGTGCGTACACGCTTTTGTAAGAGGTTTAGGAACAGCCCTGACTGGAACTGCCCTGGAGACGGATGCGGTGTGAAGATCAGTGTTGGGGGACAGGGGGGTTTGAGATGCTGTGTGAAGATCAGTGTTGGGGGACACGGGGGGGTTTGAGATGCTGTGTGAAGATCAGTGTTGGGGGACAGGGGGGGTTTGAGATGCTGTGTGAAGATCAGTGTTGGGGGACAGGGGGGTTTGAGATGCTGTGTGAAGATCAGTGTTGGGGGACAGGGGGAGTTGAGATGCTGTGTGAAGATCAGTGTTGGGGGACAGGGGGGTTTGAGATGCTGTGTGAAGATCAGTGTTGGGGGACAGGGGGGTTTGAGATGCTGTGTGAAGAACAGTGTTGGGGGACAGGGGGAGTTGAGATGCTGTGTGAAGATCAGTGTTGGGGGACAGGGGGTTTGAGATGCTGTGTGAAGAACAGTGTTGGGGACGGGGGGGTTTGAGATGCTGTGTGAAGAACAGTGTTGGGGGACAGGGGGAGTTGAGATGCTGTGTGAAGATCAGTGTTGGGGGACAGGGGGTTTGAGATGCTGTGTGAAGAACAGTGTTAGGGACAGGGGGGTTTGAGATGCTGTGTGAAGAACAGTGTTGGGGGACAGGGGGGGTTTGAGATGCTGTGTGAAGATCAGTGTTGGGGGACAGGGGGAGTTGAGATGCTGTGTGAAGATCAGTCTTGGGGGACAGGGGGGGTTTGAGATGCTGTGTGAAGATCAGTGTTGGGGACGGGGGGGTTTGAGATGCTGTGTGAAGAACAGTGTTGGGGGACACGGGGGGGTTTGAGATGCTGTGTGAAGATCAGTGTTGGGGGACAGGGGGAGTTGAGATGCTGTGTGAAGATCAGTGTTGGGGGACAGGGGGAGTTGAGATGCTGTGTGAAGATCAGTCTTGGGGGACAGGGGGGGTTTGAGATGCTGTGTGAAGATCAGTGTTGGGGACAGGGGGTTTGAGATGCTGTGTGAAGATCAGTGTTGGGGGACAGGGGGAGTTGAGATGCTGTGTGAAGAATAGTGTTGGGGGACAGGGGGGGGTTTGAGATGCTGTGTGAAGATCAGTGTTGGGGACGGGGGAGTTGAGATGCTGTGTGAAGATCAGTGTTGGGGGACAGGGGGGTTTGAGATGCTGTGTGAAGATCAGTGTTGGGGGACAGGGGGGTTTGAGATGCTGTGTGAAGATCAGTGTTGGGGGACAGGGGGGTTTGAGATGCTGTGTGAAGATCAGTGTTGGGGGACAGGGGGAGTTGAGATGCTGTGTGAAGATCAGTGTTGGGGGACACGGGGGGTTTGAGATGCTGTGTGAAGATCAGTGTTGGGGGACAGGGGGGTTTGAGATGCTGTGTGAAGATCAGTGTTGGGGGACAGGGGGGTTTGAGATGCTGTGTGAAGATCAGTGTTGGGGGACAGGGGGAGTTGAGATGCTGTGTGAAGATCAGTGTTGGGGGACAGGGGGGTTTGAGATGCTGTGTGAAGATCAGTGTTGGGGGACAGGGGGGGTTTGAGATGCTGTGTGAAGATCAGTGTTGGGGGACACGGGGGGTTTGAGATGCTGTGTGAAGATCAGTGTTGGGGGACAGGGGGGGTTTGAGATCCTGTGTGCACACGCCTCTTTCCACCGGCTGGATGTGAAGAGACCAGGACCAAGAGGGGAGTGTGGGAGGTGTCACACAGCAGGAGAACACCCAGCTGTCACTGGAGGGACAAAGATCCTAATAACCCCTGACAACCAGCGACAGGGGGGATGGATATAACGCACGGCCAGTTTAGCAGGATAAATCTCATCCAAATCTCACCAAGGTTGACACAAATAGAAAAGCAACAGGAAAAAATACAATGGTGAAAAACAGGACCTCCCCCTCGTCCATGAAGGGCAGAATATTATTGGCAAATGTTCTGAGGTACAATGTCATGGTGCTAGCGTACTGACGGGCAGGAGCACAGAGACAGGGTTGAAGGTGGCTGAGAAGAACATGCTCACTTAGCCTTCATGAGTCTGGGTTTTGTGCTTAGAGATTTTTGTACATGTGTGTGTGTGTGTGTGTGTGTGTGTGTGTGTGTGTGTGTTATATGCAGCTCCTTCATGATGGTAACAACATTTCAAGCATGCTGATTAAATTTGGCCCTCACCCTGTTTTCTATGAATCTTCATGAAGAATGGCTTGGATTAGAGGCTCATGGAATCATCTCGAGCAGAGAGCATCTGGGTGTTTATTTGTGGGGAAAAAGAGTAGAAAAACGGCAGGAACGTGTGTGTGGGTGGGTGTTGTGGGGAGTGGGGGGCTTCTCCCTTTCATCTCAACGTAAAGCCAAACTAATGTCCCAATTGTTATAATATCATAGCTGTCAGAATACTGACTACTGCAGACTGACTGGTGCATTTTCAAGCCCTGCACACTATACCCTACTACACTGTACCCTACTACACTATACCCTACTACACTGTACCCTACTACACCGTACCCTACTACACTGTACCCTACTACACCGTACCCTACTACACTGTACCATACTACACTGTACACTACTACACTGCACACTACTACACTATACCCTACTACACTGTACCCTACACCATACCCTACTACACTATACCCTACTACACTGTACACTACTACACTGCACACTACCACACTATCCCCCCCTACACTGTACCCTACACCATACCCTACTACACTATACCCTACTACACTGCACACTACTACACTGCACACTACTACACTGTACCCTACTACGCTGTACCCTACTACACTGCACACTACTACACTGCACACTATACACTGCACACTACTACACTATACCCTACTACACTGCACACTACTACACTGTACCCAACTACACTGTACCCAACTACACTATACCCTACTACACTGTACCCTACTACACCATACCCTACTACACCATACCCTACTACACTGTACACTACTACACTGCACACTACTACACTGCACACTACTACACTATACCCTACTACACTGCACACTACTTCACTGCACACTACTACACTGTACCATACTACACTGTACCCTACTACACTGCACACTACTACATTGCACCCTACTACACTATACCCTACTACATCCTACTACACTAAACCCTACTACATTATACCCTACTACACTAAATCCTACTACATTGTACCCTACTACACTGCACATTACTACATTGTACCCTACTACACTAAACCCTACTACATAGTACCCTACTACACTAAACCCTACTACATTGTATCCTACTACACTGCACCCTTCTGCTGTGTTGTGTTCAGCACTAGGAGGAAGGACGGAGGAGGGTGGTGTTGAGAACAGGGAGCCCACAGATTGTGTCTCTGTATGTAGGTGTGCTCTCCACCCACTCCATCACCGCCAGGCCAAGCAGGGTGGAGGTGCGCAGAGCACTCAGGTGTGAGAGATGGAGGGAGACACAGGTTGCCATGGATACAGAAGCTGCCACGGAGCAGGAGAACTCACTATGCTAACTCCTGGTAGAGTGGAGGAAGCCGGTCCTAGACTCTCCTCTCTCTACCTACACCTCTCCTCCCATCTCCCCACAACAGCATCCTCCCCCTCTCATTTTCTTCTCCTTTTTTACCTCCTCCCAGTTCCACCATGAACCTGTAGTTTTACTGTGGCACCTGCCAATTGCTGTGTTAAACGTGTCTACACCTCGCTGTAGAATGATGACTGAATTGAGACAAACCACCGTGGCTGCTGGTGGATCGGCCCCTGGGTCTTCACCAGCGTCCAGCTGTTTCTTCACAACTTCAAGGTGTAATTAGCTCTGTGTGTCACGGCTTCCTTCAATGCATTCATGAATAAAGCGATCTTCCACATGTCAGTCTTAACTGACACACACACACACAAGTTACAACCAAACAAGCACTCTAATCTTCTCTGTCACTCACCCACTGCTCAAACTACATCTCGGGAAGATTGATGAAGTTATTCCATCATGTCCTCTCCCCACATCCCCTCTGACATTTCAGGAATGAACGGCTCTGATTGGCAGGGCAGGAGTACCTGGCTTAGCCCTCTTTAAATGTTTCATTAATATTTCGCAGGGCCAGCTACAGGATGAAATGCTGTCAGATTAGAAGGCAGCATGAAGAACCAGGGTCTGGGATGAGATACTATGTGTCTATGTGTGTGTGTGTGTGTGTGTGTGTGTGTGTGTGTGTGTGTTTGAGAGAGAGAGAGAGAGAGAGAGAGGCAGTCAGAGAGAAAGAGATGTGAGTGTGTGTACCTCAAATGTGTTTAATGCATACGTGCGAGTCGTTCTGATATGTTTTGTGTGCTCTCTTTGTGTGTATACTGTGTGTGTGTGTGTGTGTGTGTGTGTGTGTGTGTGTGTGTGTGTGTGTGGACGAGAATGTGGATGCACATGAATGTGTGTGTGTGTGTGCACACAAGGGTTTTAATTGCCAGTGTAACACAATTGTGATGGCAAGACCAGTCAATCAGACTCCTGTTCACACAACTGCTCTCAATTCCACACCTGCCGCTGCTGCCAAACAGGCCCGTACACGACCAACACACGGTGCTCCAGACACCACTGCAGCCCTCCGTGTGCCTGGGATCCACGGGTTTCACATGCGCGTGTGTCTGAAGGGTGCTGCACTGGCCAAGCTCCTCCAAACGAAACATCACAGCAGGGCTGAGATGAAGGGGGGGGGGGGGGGGGGTATGTGTTTGGATTATTAATTGACATTAAAATTCTTTGCATGCTGCACATTAAGTTTTAATGAGACACTAAGCTGAGGGGCTCGAGGACGGAGTCCACTTGCAGGAGCAGATGTGGGCCGTAGGCTCTGATACACACACACACACACACACACACACACACACACACACACACATACACATACACACATATGCGCTCTCACACCCACGCGCTCACACCCACATGCACAGTCACGACTACAAGCATGCAGGCGTGGGCACACACAGCGGGGTGAGGTGGGGTGAGGTGGGGTGAGTTGGGGTGAGGTGGGGTGAGTTGGGGTGAGGTGGGGTGAGTTGGGGACACTCCCTGCATGGCTCTGGCCTAGTCAGAGCTCGCTGAATAATTCAGCAGTCAGACCTGAGGTGGAACACATCGCTCCACTTTCCTACCCCATGTTCTCTGCTCCTCCTCATTCTCATTCCAAACACACACACACACACACACACACACACACACACACACACACACACACACACACACACACACACACACACACACACACATCACAGATTCATGATATTCATTATGAGCTGTACATACTAGTGTGGCAGATACAACAGGAATGTATTTGAGATTTCTGCGTATTTCATCCAGAAGGTGGCGCTAAGCACAGGGTAATATTCAGCGGACAGGAATACAACCAATCACAAATGCATGTTTACTAAGTTTACGCCCATGCCTCAATTTGTTCCCAATGACAACAAGTTCCACACTGGAAAAATGACCCTTGGCCCTTGACCCAGTTCCAACATAGACCAACACATGGACCACACAACCCTGTTTCTCATCCTTTCACTGTGATTGCAGTCTATACACCACACCTGCTTCTATTATCAAAGGTAGCTGTCTTCTATTATCAAAGCATGCTGAACATTGTCCCAGCATGCCGTGTGTTGCCTGCTTAACGACAAGTGCCCAGCCAAAATCTCTACAGTCCACTGTGGAATCATGACTGTGTGTGTGCTCCCATGGCCAAAAGGCCAAAGCCCTGTCCATGTCTGCGCTCATTTCTGACAGTGAGGGGGTTAATTTGTGAACTTCTAGCGTCGGCTTGGGATGGTGGCTTCAGCAGACTGTGATGGATGTGACAACATAAAAGGAAGTGGAATGATCACACATTTTTATTTCAATTTAATTGGCATATGTTATATATGGGATGATAGGCATCTTGAATTGTAGCTAACTGTTTTATATTTTATTATAACTTCAGATCTTCATTAAAAATTGATGCACTGGCTACGAAACTAACTTGTGCTCTAATTTGCATTAAGATGCATTGTAACTCCCCGGAGGGTGGCCATGTGAACCAGGGGATCAGAAAACAAACCCCTCTACGTCCGACAGCAAGCAGTTCTCAAATGCATAATAATGTGAGCACTTGCAGTGTTAACAGATTGATCTTGCTTCTGGTATCATACTTTGGCATCAATGTTAACCATGTAAACGTTTTGGGCCGAATGGCCCAGTGCTTATCGTCTTGATTTTACGTTCTGTGAGTGGAGCTGCTCGACTCTGGGGCAGGTCTACCTAGTGCAGTAGTACTAATAACACAACACTACACAAGGCCTCGGTTAAGATAAGATGGAAGTATGGAAGTCAGACTGAACAGAGCAGTGGATCTCCAGGATCCAGTGAAGACACCCCTGCTCTCAATTCTTCAGAGCAGTAGATCTCCAGGATCCAGTGAAGTCACCCCTGCTCTCAATTCTTCAGAGCAGTAGATCTCCAGGATCCAGTGAAGACACCCCTGCTCTCAATTCTTCAGAGCAGTAGATCTCCAGGATCCAGTGAAGACACCCCTGCTCTCAATTCTTCAGGGCAGTAGATCTCCAGGATCCAGTGAAGACACCCCTGCTCTCAATTCTTCAGGGCAGTAGATCTCCAGGATCCAGTGAAGACACCCCTGCTCTCAATTCTTCAGGGCAGTAGATCTCCAGGATCCAGTGAAGACACCCCTGCTCTCAATTCTTCAGGGCAGTAGATCTCCAGGATCCTGTAAACAGTCTGTGGTTTGCTCCCTGTGCTAAAGGTCATACATCATACATCCTGATGACGTCCGTGTTGTTTGGAGCACAGTAACAAACCCATAAGACCCATGTCAAAGGTTTTCATGGAAAAAGAATGTCGTGTTGTATGGGCCCTATGGTGCAGTTCTGTAGCATGGGCCCTATGGTGCAGTTCTGTAGCATGGGCCCTATGGTGCAGTTCTGTAGCATGGGCCCCAGGGTGCAGTTCTGTAGCATGGTCCCCAGGGTGCAGTTCTGTAGCATGGTCCCTAGGGTGCAGTTCTGTAGCATGGTCCCTATGGTGCAGTTCTGTAGCATGGGCCCCAGGGTGCAGTTCTGTAGCATGGGCCCTATGGTGCAGTTCTGTAGCATGGTCCCCAGGGTGCAGTTCTGTAGCATGGGCCCTATGGTGCAGTTCTGTAGCATGGGCCCTATGGTGCAGTTCTGTAGCATGGGCCCTAGGGTGCAGTTCTGTAGCATGGTCCCCAGGGTGCAGTTCTGTAGCATGGGCCCTAGGGTGCAGTTCTGTAGCATTGCTGTTTACTACAGCACAAGGACACAGGGATGCCTTCATTTGCAACACTTTCTACAATCACATCATGCCCGGAGGCTTTCATTGACCACTTTAATGGGAAGCCCCTACCTGTACCCACGCCACTCCACACCACAGCCCTTCTTTTTGTGATGAACACCCCCCCCCCCCCCCACACACACACACACACACACACACACACACACACACACGAACACACACACCACCCTCCCCACTTCATCAGAAAATAATTGAGTTGTAATTTAAACACTGGACTCTTTGCCCCATCAATCTCCTCCTGCCTTTCTGCCTTTTTTAAAGAGCAAAGCAGTGTTTGAAGCCAGCAGATATGTTTTAATCATTCAAATTCTTAATGATGACACCAGATCCATTATTAATGAGCCCACTTCCTCCGGTGGGCAAAGCGTGCGAGCGGCCCAGTAACTCCAGCAGGCCCGCTCCACCGGCTCCATTTGATCTCGCCGTAATTACACCCCCTCCCCTCTCTCCAAATCACATAACTCATTTGAAACAGGAGCCCTTGAAGAAGGGATTCTTCCGCTTTTTAACTTCATTTCCCAGGGCTTTGTTGTCTTTCTCTCCCCATTGCTTGCTTGCTTTCATCTTCATGGAAGTGGAAAGAACATGGTGTTAGTCTTTTGTGTGCATTAGCGTCGCAGCACAAACGCTCTGGAGCTGCACGTGGTCCTGCACGTGGTCCTGCACGAGGTCCTGAATGAGGTCCTGCATAAGGTTCTGGACAAGGTCCTGCATGAGGTCCTACATGAGGTCCTGTCTGAGGTCCTGGACATGGTCCTACATGAGGTCCTGCGCGAGGTCCTGTACGAGGTCCTGCATGAGGTCCTGCATGAGGTCCTGCATGAGGTCCTGCACGAGGTCCTGCAGGTGGTCTTGCATGTTGTCCTGCTTGCTGTCCTGCACAAGATCCTGCACACTGTCCTGCACACGATCCTGCACAATCTGCAGCCCAGAAACAGTCCTCAGCCATTTCACATTTAATCCAAGGAGATACATGACTGAATGAATGAATGAACTATGAATGAATGAATAATCAACAGATGCCTCAGTCACAAACAGCGTAATATCTCCTGTACTGTGTGTAAGGATGTGCGAGGGGGGGGGTATGTCACTGCTGTAATTACATGAATGGGGAAAGTGGTGTTTTTTGCCTTCACTGTTTCATCACGGTCTAGTACGTGCGTTTGTTAACGAGATGTCAACAGCACAAGGAATTAGACCGCAAAGGGAACATGTAAACGACCAATAGAGAAACAATCGAGCAAAACGACTGCTCCTTTATCGCCCACAACGAGCTGTTCCCACCGACATTTAATTAACCGACACCTGTTTCTCCTGTCGGAAACCAGCCGTTTCCACATCTCCTCGTCCACGTTTCTTGGCACCACCTGCCACGCCGTGCATCTGCACATGGCTCCGCCCCTTCACTTTGGCTCCACCCCTTCTACCCAGGTGACGCCTCGCACGCCTCGTACGCCCCGCACGCCCCGCACGCCCTGCACGCCCCAAACAGTGAAATATTGAGTATGACACAAGCGTAATTGCACGGGAAGTAATCAATTAGACACACAATTGAAAGTGACCTGAGGTCTGGAAGCTGCCGAGTGTTAGATGGAAATGAGGCCAGAGCTGGAGTCACTCTCTCCTCCTCTCTCCTCCTCTCTCCTTCACCACTCTCCTCCTCTCTCCTTCACCACTCTCCTCCTCTTTCTCCTCCTCTCTCCTTCACCACTCTCCTCCTCTCTCTCCTCCTCTCTCCTTCACCACTCTCTCCTCCTCTCTCTCCTCCTCTCTCCTTCACCACTCTCCTCCTCTTTCTCCTCCTCTCTCCTTCACCACTCTCCTCCTCTTTCTCCTCCTCTCTCCTTCACCACTCTCCTCCTCTTTCTCCTCCTCTCTCCTTCACCACTCTCCTCCTCTCTCTCCTCCTCTCTCCTTCACCACTCTCCTCCTCTTTCTCCTCCTCTCTCCTTCACCACTCTCTCCTCCTCTCTCTCCTCCTCTCTCCTTCACCACTCTCCTCCTCCTCTCTCTCCTCCTCTCTCTCCTCCTCTCTCCTTCACCACTCTCCTCCTCTTTCTCCTCCTCTCTCCTTCACCACTCTCCTCCTCTTTCTCCTCCTCTCTCCTTCACCACTCTCCTCCTCCTCTCTCTCCTCCTCTCTCCTTCACCACTCTCCTCCTCCTCTCTCCTTCACCACTCTCCTCCTCTCTCTCCTCCTCTCTCCTTCACCACTCTCTCCTCCTCTCTCCTTCACCACTCTCCTCCTCTTTCTCCTCCTCTCTCCTTCACCACTCTCCTCCTCTTTCTCCTCCTCTCTCCTTCACCACTCTCCTCCTCCTCTCTCTCCTCCTCTCTCCTTCACCACTCTCCTCCTCCTCTCTCTCCTCCTCTCTCTCTCCTCCTCTCTCCTTCACCACTCTCCTCCTCCTCTCTCTCCTCCTCTCTCTCCTCCTCTCTCCTTCACCACTCTCCTCCTCCACTCTCTCCTCCTCTCTCCTTCACCACTCTCTCCTCCTCTCTCTCCTCCTCTCTCTCCTCCTCTCTCCTTCACCACTCTCCTCCTCCTCTCTCCTTCACCACTCTCTCCTCCTCTCTCCTTCACCACTCTCTCCTCCTCTCTCCTTCACCACTCTCTCCTCCTCTCTCTCCTCCTCTCTCCTTCACCACTCTCCTCCTCCTCTCTCTCCTCCTCTCTCCTTCACCACTCTCCTCCTCTCTCTCCTCCTCTCTCCTTCACCACTCTCCTCCTCTCTCTCCTCCTCTCTCCTTCACCACTCTCCTCCTCCTCTCTCTCCTCCTCTCTCTCCTCCTCTCTCCTTCACCACTCTCCTCCTCTCTCTCCTCCTCTCTCCTTCACCACTCTCCTCCTCCTCTCTCCTTCACCACTCTCCTCCTCCTCTCTCTCCTCCTCTTTCTCCTCCTCCACTCTCTCCTCCTCCTCTCTCTCCTCCTCTCTCCTTCACCACTCTCTCCTCCTCCTCTCTCTCCTCCTCTCTCCTTCACCACTCTCCTCCTCCTCTCTCTCCTCCTTTCTCCTCCTCCACTCTCCTCCTCCTCTCTCTCCTCCTCTCTCCTTCACCACTCTCCTCCTCCTCTCTCTCCTCCTCTCTCCTTCACCACTCTCCTCCTCCTCTCTCTCCTCCTCTCTCCTTCACCACTCTCCTCCTCCTCTCTCTCCTCCTCTTTCTCCTCCTCCACTCTCTCCTCCTCCTCTCTCTCCTCCTCTCTCCTTCACCACTCTCTCCTCCTCTCTCCTTCACCACTCTCCTCCTCCTCTCTCTCCTCCTCTTTCTCCTCCTCCACTCTCTCCTTCACCACTCTCTCCTCCTCCTCTATCTTCTCCTATTTGTCCTCCTCTTCTACTCTCTCCTCCTCCTCTCTCTTCTCCTCCTCTTTGTCCTCCTCCTATCTCTCCTCCTCCTCTTTCTCCTCCTCCACTCTCTCCTCTTTTCCTCTCTCCTCCTCATCCTCTCTCTTCCTCCACTCTCTCCTCCTCCTCCTCTTTCTCCTCCTCCACTCTCTCCTACTCCATTCTCTCCTCCTCTCTCTTCCTCCACTCTTTCCTCTTCCTCTCTCTCCTTCTCCTCCTCGTCTCTACTCCACACTCTCCTACTCCACACTCTCCTTCCCATTCTCTCCTCCTCTCTTCCTCCACTCTTACCTCTTCCTCTCTCTCCTCCTCCTCATCCTCCTCTCTCTTCTCTTCCATTCTCATCTCCTCTCTTCCTTCACTTTTTCCTCTTCCTCTCTCTCCTCCTCCTTCTCATGCTCCTCTCTCTTCTCCTCCATTCTCTCCTCCTCTCTTCCTCCACTTTTTCCTTTCTATCTCTCCTCCTCCTCCTCTTCCTCCTCTCTCCTCCTCCTCTCTCTTCTCCTCCTCTCTCCTCCTCCACTCGCTCCTCTTCCTCTCTCTCTCTCCTCCTCCTCTCCCCAAGGAGAAAAAGAAGGAAAGAGGAGAAGAGAGAGAGGCTGAAAAAGACAAGCACCTGGAATGAAAGCAAGCAAGGGGGAGAGGAAGGAATGAGCGTGAACAAATGTGGCACGGGTGTGGGAGAGAGAGAGAGAGAGAGAGAGAGAGAGAGATGGTGGAAGAGAAAGCGTGTGGGGGGTGAGTGTACACTTGTCAGGTTGTAGCCTCTCTCTAGTCTCTTTATTTCCACTTTGTCTTTCATCTCCTGTGTGCTGCTCTTCCAGAACGGCTTCACGACACCCTGCAAGGGCCTCACTGGGGTTAATGCGCCATCGCTCAGATTTTCTCCTTGAACAGACAGGAGCATTTTGAAGAACACAATGTGCTGTTAAGATCTCTGTGCACATGTGTGTGTGTGTGTGTGTGTGTGTGTGTGTGTGTGTGTGTTTTGAATGAAAATGCAACATAAATATTCTGTGTGTGTGAGCAGGTATTTACATATCAGCAGTTCATATCAGCCTGCAGCTAAGAGCCAGTGCAGTGCTATATAATAAAAACCATGAGTGTGAAAAGTTGTTTGAAATGCAGACACCAACAAGAGAGGCATTAACTTTACTGAGACCTTCTGAGACCTTCTCCTGAAGAAGAGCTGGGAGGAGACACCTGTTTGGCTCACGGGACACGTGTGACTGCGCAGAGGAGGAGAAACTGTAGCTGTGTGGAAGTGGGACACAGATGTGTGTGTGTGTGAGTGTGTGTGTCTAAGTATCTGTGCATTTGTGTGTGTGTCACACACACACACATGCACAGATACTTAGACACACACTAGAGAAAAGTTGTGCAGACACATCCTATTGAGGACAGATGGAGAGAGAATGAGAGACACACAGATATCTGGCAGATACTGTGGGTTAAAGGTGCCGACAAAAGCATTAAATGACTCAGCCGAGCTAGGCGAGGACAATACCACAGTTCAACATCTGTGGCCTGAAAACTAGCTTTAAAAGGGTGGGATAAATGAGAATTAGAAAAAGTGTTAGCTTTGTTCTTTATTGAGGCTGTTATTATTTTTGCAAACCCAGCAGGTAGTGATTACCAGCTGAATTCATCGTGGCTGCTTCTCTGTGGGTGTACCGACAAACAGAATAAATAACCCACTGGGTGAACTGGGTAAACGAATGTCGAATGACTGAAATCAAAATAGCGGCACTTTGAAATGTCAAGCAGTGTGATGCTTAGTGAGTGCATTGATGTACAGAGAACTCCACATCAGCACTGTGTGTGTGTGTGTGTGTGTGTGTGTGTGTGTGTGTGTGTGTGTGTGTGTGTGTGTGTGTGTGTGTGTGTGTGTGTGTGTGTGTGTGTGTGTGTGCGTGTGTGTGGAGGATGGACTAAGGAGTGCCAAGGACAGGGTCCAGCTCTGAGGTGTCCTCTGCTCACCACCAGTGTCCACCCACTAGACAGTAATCTGGTTAGAGAAGCAGTGAAGGTTTCAGCAGCTCATAGCAGAATGTAAAGTTCAGACAGCACTAGCATGACCCCCCAGCAGGGAGATACACACAGATACACCCACACATGCACCCCCACACACACACCCACACACACTTCCTCCTGTGTGCCTCTTGCCTGAAAATCAATTGGGCAATATCAGAATATTGCAGTGACACATCAATTTTATTCCAGGCTATTTCTCCAGAGACCCAGACTACACAGACCCAGGCTACATAGACCCAGACAACACAGACCCAGGCTACACAGACCCAGGCTACATAGACCCAGACTCCAGAGACCCAGACTCCAGAGACCCAGGCTACATAGACCCAGGCTACACAGACGCAGGCTACATAGACCCAGACTCCAGAGACCCAGACTACATAGACCCAGGCTACACAGACGCAGGCTACACAGACCCAGGCTACATAGACCCAGACTCCAGAGACTCAGGCTACATAGACCCAGACTCCAGAGACCCAGGCTACATAGATCCAGGCTACAATGACGCAGGCTACATAGACCCAGACTCCAGAGACCCCAGCAACAGAGACCTAGGCTCTAGGGACCCCGATACTAGTGATTCTCAGTGGTGCTCTTCAAGCTATGGGAACAGGCTGTATGTTTAAGAGCTTTAATCTTGCTAACCATCACTTGGGCTGGATCGATCACTTAACACTCCTCCAGAGGACTGTTGCTAGGAAAGTGAAGACACGATAATGTGACAGCAGCATCAGAAAGGTCACAGCAGATCAGGCTAGACCTCTCTGTACTGGAGAGAGAGAGAGAGAGAGAGAGAGAGAGAGAGAGAGAGAGAGAGAGTCATGTTTAACTGGAGCTCTTAAAATTCTTACAAGTACAGAGGTTTTAAAATGAGATAAACCTAAGAAAAACTAAACAAACCAATGTAAAGTAGGTAAAAGGATAAAAACTACTCAACTTTCAAGAAAAAAACAAAAAGGGACAACTAATTTTGCAGAAAACTACCAACAACGGAAGAAATCAAGCAAAAGCTAAGCTAAATACAAATCAGCTAACAGCTAACAGCAAAAAACGAATGATAAAGCCAAAGGAAAGGAAAAACAATCTAATCTATAAGAGAGAATCTTCACCCAAGCCTTCCTTCAGGAAATACTGAGGTAAGAGCCTCATCTATAGCACATTTCAAGCATATTTGTTTGTTCAAGCATTAAAAATTAGCACCTGTGCTATTGTTACTGGTAACCTAGAGTAGTAGCCAGCAGAGTTAGCCATGGCTGATGCAACCGTGGGAAAACTCCGCCCCCTCACTATAAGATACCCAGCAGAACTAAAGACCACACAGGCCAAGAAAACATACAAGCATAAAATGCTAAAAGAAAACCCAGAGAGCCTCGCAGCTGACTCTAGTACAGTGGGAGAGAAAACCACCATTACCAATCTCCTACTGTATACGGACTACACTGATGCCTGGCATAGAGCTATCTGTGCCCACTACAAACCACATAAAAAGAGGGGCATATGTAGTGGTAGACAGATACTGGTTGGAAATGAAGATGGTGACAATACTTTCCTAACTGTGAATATTTATCACAATGGAACCATCATGTTTCAAGGCAGTGAGGCCAGTCTTTGCTCTGTTCAGGAGGACTTTAATTTTATTAAAGCACTAGCAGAGACTGAGAGGGGAACTGTAGAGGGGAAGACTAACACCCGAGTAACTCAGAGATCGGGGGAGGGGCAGGAAAACAGCTCTCAGCCTGACACAGCCCAGGACAGAGCAGCCCAGTACAGAGCAGCACAGGACAGAGCAGCACAGGACAAACCAGCACAGGACAGACCAGCACAGGACAGACCAGCCCAAGACAGACCAGCCCAAGACAGACCAGCCCAAGACAGACCAGCCCAGGACAGACCAGCCCAGGACAGACCAGCCCAGGACAGACCAGCCCAGGACAGTCCAGCACTGGGTAAACATCTACAAAACACAATATCCCAGCTGAGGGAAAGCGTCTCTCTGCAAGAGGTTGAGATCATAGAACTCAAACATCTACTGTCCAACCCACCATCCAGTGACCTCTCCCAGCTTCTCAAAAGCCAGCTGGACCAGTTTAAGAACTCTCTCCTAGAACTGAGAGGTGAAGTTCAGAAGCTCCAGGAGGACAGAGAGACCCTCAGGAGGGAGCTCACTGCAGTCAGAGAGGAACTACACGTGCAGGACAACACCATAATAAGCCTGAAAGAGGAGCTACACCTCATGAACAACACTATGATCAGTCTGGAGGAGGAACTACAGAAACTGAAAGCCAACCAGCAGACATCCAGTTCTGCAGAGAAACATTTAATTGACCCTATGCCACAGACTGCCCACAATAACACCCACCCAGTCCATCCAGAACATCTCCTTACTCAATCTGAATCTTTTCACACCCAACGAGAACCACGTCCCAACTCTACTAAAACACCTCCCGCCAGACCTGAGCCAAACTCAGCCCAACCTGATCCTAAACCCTGCCCAGCACAACCTGAGCTACAACCGGCACAATCTGAGCCAGACAAAACTCCTAACACACACTCAAATATTCCTACAGACGCAGACATAGTGATTTTAATTGATTCCAATGGAAAATTCTTAAATGAGGAACAGCTCTTCCCAAGTTCCAGGGTTGCCAAGATTTGGTGTCCTCGAACCAGTGATGCCCTTCAACTCCTCACACATGCCATTTCTAGTAATCCAAGCCATATCATCATCCACACTGGCACAAATGACTTGAGAACAAAGCAAGAGAAGGTAGCAGAATGTGTAAGAAGAGTAGCACAGAGAGCCACAGAAAGCTTCCCCTCCTCCAAAGTCATCATCTCTACCATCCTACCTAGAAAAGACTTCCATCCAGCTACAATCCACAAGATAAACGCAGAAATCTCTCGTGGCTGCGCACTGATGGCTAATGTACACCTGGCCCACCACACCAACCTTAGCACCCACGACCTTCATGACCACGTCCACCTGCACAAAGACACCATGAGCATCTTTGCCAAAAATCTGAAAGACGTGGCTCTTGGACGCAGCCCAGACAGCCCACCAAGGGGCAGCAGAACACCCGGCCTACATGCAACCAGATCACTACAGGCTCCTTCACCCAGGAAGATCAACACACACTCAACCACCCGCACCTACCACCCCACACCCCCACCTCATCTTCAACACACCCACTACCACCGCACACCCCCACCTCATCTACAACACACCCACTACCACCGCACACCCCCACCTCATCTACAATACACCCACTACCACCCCACACCCCCACCTCACCTTCAACACGACTTCTCATCACATCGTACAAGACCAGCACGCCAGACCACAACCCCGCAGAGACACACCAAACCAAGACCAGCAGCCCACAGAGAAGTTCACTCACCATCAACATCTAGCCAGACACACCCACCACCAACACTCAACCACAGCAAGCAACCACACCAACAGACATACGCCTCTGCAGTAAAAACTACAACCCCCACAAATAATACAGAGATGGACGAAATCAAGCAGCTCCTCAACCTCATATGCAACAGACTGTTGAGCTAAGTCCCATGATCACAACTCATAAATTGAGAAATAAATTAATAGATAAACAGATAAATATTTAACATTGTATATATATTTGTTGGTCGTTGGACATCTTAACATGTATGTTTATATGCATGAATGTTTACACATATAATAGCAATACTTCATATTTACAGGTTTATCTCATTCTAATTCTTTTGTACTAGTATTATATATCACATTTAAAGAATGAAACCATTATCTATCTCCATGTGGAATATTCAGGGTATTAAATCATCCCTGTTTGGACACAAAACCACAAACACTGATTTCACAAACAACACAAAAGACAATGACATTATAATTCTCCAGGAAACCTGGAGTAAATCAGACTCAGTCACTCACTGTCCCGCAAACTACAAGGAAATAATAATCCCTTCTGTTAAACAGCCCAACATCAAAAGAGGCAGAGACTCAGGTGGAATCATTATTTGGTATAGATCAGAACTGTCTAAATTCATAACTCCCCTAAAATTTGAAAAAACACATATTTGGCTTAAAATTAATAAAGAAATTCTAAACACTCCAAACAATATATTCCTTTGTTCAATCTACATTCCTCCATGTGAATCCCCTTACTACAATGAAGATATTTTGCCCAGTCTCCATGATCAAATCAGCATCTTCCAGGCCCAGGGAAGTGTGCTGATCTGTGGAGATCTGAACGCACGTACCGGATCTCTACCTGATCTCAACACAGAACAAGGTAACAGTCACATATTTGGATATCATTACCCAAGAAACTTGAATAATTTGCCCCGATATAATTCTGACACACAGACAAACAAGACTGGGAAGGACCTCCTGCAGCTCTGTCGAAATCTGGGTCTGTACATCGTCAACGGTAGGACACGAGGGGACTCTTTGGGGAGATACACCTTTTGCTCACCTCTTGGCAACAGTACAGTAGATTATGTCATAACAGATTTAGACCCTTTCTCTCTCAGTGCATTCATTGTTAAACCACTAACTCCTCTGTCTGATCACAGCCAAATCACTGTGTTCATTAAAAGGACAGAGAATAACAACACTGCACTCACACAGCCCAGTAAGCTGTTTAATATCAGGAGACCATACAGATGGGCCCAAAACAACGCAGAAGAGTTCCAGAAAGCAATCAGCACTCAAGAAATTCAAACACTTTTAGACACCTTTCTGGACACCACACACACTCACTGTAACGAAGGCATCAATCTTGCAGTTAAGAATATAAATCACATTTTTATTAAAACTGCCAAAATATGCAACCTAAGAAAATTAAGGAACAAACCAAATCCAACAGATAATAAGTGGTTTGATACAGAATGTCAAAACATCAGAAAAGAATTAAGAAAACTATCAAACCAAAAACACAAACTCCCAAACAATGCAGATTTACGCCTTCAGTACTGTGAAACACTGAAACTCTACAAACGTACACTCAGAATCAAAAAAGCTCAATATACACAACAACAACTGACACTAATTGAGGAGTCCATCAATACAAATAATTTTTGGAACCACTGGAACACTCTTAATAAACCTAAATCTGAAGAATTGGTTATCCAAAATAGTGACATATGGATAACACATTTTAAGTCACTCTATAATAAATTACCCAATACAATACCTGAACAAAAACATATAACTGAAAAACTTAACACATTAGAACGGACAATAAAACAGTTCCAGAATCCCCTGGACTCCCCCATTACTGAGCAGGAACTTAGAAATAAAATATCTACCTTAAAACCAAAAAAAGCAAGTGGGCCTGACGCCATTTTAAATGAAATGATAAAACATACAAGCAAAAAATTCCAATTAGCCATCCTCAAACTATTCAACATGATTCTGAGTGTAGGTCACTTCCCTGATATCTGGAATCAAGGACTTGTAACACCGATTTTCAAAAGTGGAGATAAATTCGACCCTAATAACTACCGAGGCATCTGTGTGAACAGTAATCTGGGGAAGCTACTCTGTAGTATCATTAATTCAAGACTTATAAACTTCCTTATGAAGCACAGTGTTTTGAGTAAAAGCCAGATTGGATTCATACCAAATCACCGCACATCAGATCATATTTACACCCTACACACCCTAATTGACCTACATGTTAACCAGAAAAAAGCCAAAATATTTGCATGTTTCATAGATTTTAAAAAAGCATTTGACACAATTTGGCACAATGGTCTATTTTACAAATTATTAGAAAGTGGTGTAGGGGGTAAAATATATGACATTATTAAATCCATGTACACAAATAATAGGTGCGGTATAAAGATTGGCAACAAAAGAAGCACATTCTTCTCCCAGGAGCGTGGAGTGAGACAAGGCTGCTGCTTAAGCCCAACATTATTCAACATATATATCAATGAATTGGCCACCACCTTAGAACGCTCTGCAGCACCTGGTCTCACTCTACATGACTCAGAAATCAAGTTTCTGCTCTATGCAGATGATCTGGTTCTGTTGTCCCCCACAGAGAAGGGGCTACAGCAGAACTTGGACCTGCTGGAGCAGTACTGCCAGACCTGGGCCCTGGCAGTGAACTTGAAAAAGACCAAAACAATAATCTTCCAAAAAAGAGCCAGATCTCAGGGAAGCACATCACATTTCACACTAGGGTCACAAACCTTAGAGTCCTGTACAGTCTACAATTACTTAGGTTTGAAGATTAGTTCAACTGGAAACTTCAATCCAGCAGTTAATGAACTGAGAGAGAAAGCACGCAGGGCATTCTATGCAATCAAACGGCAAATTCAAATTCAAATACCAATTCAAATTTGGCTAAAAATATTCCAGTCCGTCATAGAACCAATTCTATTGTATAGTAGTGAGGTGTGGGGGCCACTCGTAAACCACAATTTTGAACAATGGAACAGACACCCAATTGAAATAATGCACTCAGAATTTTGTAAAAGTATTCTGCACGTTCACAGGAAGACAACAAATAATGCCTGTAGAGCTGAATTAGGCCAATTCCCACTATTACTCAAAATTCAAAAAAGGAGTATCAAATATTGGCTACATGTTAAAAACAGTGACTCCCACTCCTACCACTACAAAGCCCTGCAATGCCAAGAGCTGAACAGAGAGAAGAGTCCCCTCACACAGCTGGTCCTGACACTAACCAACACTAACACTGTTCCACATCAGGACCAGACTGGAATACAATCAATCAGGCCAAACCAAATTATAACACTTCAAAAACAAAACTACATCACCCATTGGAACGCACAAACACAAGCACAAAACAAAATGCAGTGCTATCTGGCCCTAAAACGACAGTACACTGTAGCAGACTACCTGCTTACAGTGACTGATACTAAACACAGAACCACGTTGACAAAGTACAGACTTAGTGAACATAGCCTGGCCATCGAGACCGGCCGATACAAGAAATCATGGCTGCCCAGAGAGCAGAGACTCTGCCAACAGTGTAAAAGTGTAACTATAGAGACAGAGCTGCACTTCCTCACTGAATGTGAAACTTTTCAACAAATACGTCTTATGTACTTCACAAAATTTGAGCTGATTCACCCCAACTTTAAGTCCCTATGTAATAATGACAAACTCCCCATCCTCCTGGGAGAAAAGAAAGAAAGCAGCACTTTAGCGGGGAGATATGTATCTACCTTACATAACATGAGGGACAGTGAGTAGCACACACACACACACACACGTACAAACACACACATACACACACAAACGCACACACACATACCCTGTTTGTAAACACACTGATTTATGTTGATCTATTTATTTATTTTTTTTCTCCTACATTTGTTATTTATTTGCTTTCCTTTCTTTTCACTTCTTCAACTTTAAATTCATGTTCAAGTTCATCATAATTAGAATTGTTCATATTTTTCAATGAGTTATTCATGTTGAATGATAACACTGCTTTGGCAATACTATAACTGAATATGGTCATGCCAATAAAGCTTATTGAATTGAATTGAATTGAATTGAGAGAGAGAGAGAGAGAGATAGAGAGAGATCTTTTCATTTTGTTCTGTTTCTCTACAGATTCTTCACTTTCAATTTTAACAATTCTGTTAATTACAGTTCATGCCAATTAAGCAATTTGAATTTGAAATTTGAATGAAAGAGAGAGACAGACACACAGAAAGGAAGCAATATTACAGACTGTATAGAAGACTGTGTGAGTGTGTGCATTTGTTTGTCTGCCTGTGTGTGTGTGTGTGTGTGTGTGTGTCTGGGCTGTGTTCCAGCTCTTATCTGCCTCAGGGTTACTGGGCAGTGAGGGAGTTCAATGTTCAGCTGACACAGCTATTGCCAACCTAGGCCATCTACCTGCCCTGGCAACACACACACACACACACACACACACACACACACACACACACACACACACACACACACACACACACACACACACACACTCCAGCTGAGACACAGAGATAGATGGAGAGAGAGAGAGATGGGTAGAGTGAAAACTGATATAAAGAATGACAGATGAATACAGAAACGGTAAACTCAACCAAAACAAAGGAGAAATAACAAAAAGCAGATAAACGACAAATAGGAGAGAAGCTGAGAGGAGAGGATGAGAGGAGAGGAGGAGAGGGAGGAGAGGAGGAGAGGAGGAGTTAAAAATGAAGGAGTGAAAGACCTTGAGAAAGAGCATTTGAACGTGAGCAGAGTGAAGGTGAAGAGGAATCAGACCGGGTTAGTCTCTGTGAGCCCCGCCCATAGGCTTGTCTGTGAGCCCCGCCCATAGGTGTGTATGTGAGCCCCGCCCATAGGTGTGTCTGTGAGCCCCGCCCATAGGCGTGTCTGTGAGCCCCGCCCATAGGCGTGTATGTGAGCCCCGCCCATAGGCGTGTCTGTGAGCCCCGCCCATAGGTGTATGTATATGGTCATGGGTTTCTATGAATGTATATAGTCACTGATCCTGTCACTGTCACTGGTGTGGATATACAATTCTCTCTCTGTTTATGTCTCTGATCTCTCTGCATATCTCTCTCTCTCTCTCTCTCCTTTTCCTTCCCTCTCCCTGTCTCTGTAGTTATATTACTCTCTTCACATCTCTCTCCCTCTCTCCTCCATTTTGGTCATTGCCCACCCTGGAACAGTAATAAAATCCCGCGGTTGCACTCTCAGTCCTCATTGACGGAGGTTCCTAATAAGCAGCTGGAGCATCTGCTGCCATATCGGCTCAGGCCGGGGGCGGTCGGGGGAGGGGTCTGCTCAGCCAACCAATCGGCTGCCTGCAAGAAGCTTGTGAAGCGGGAAAGTGTGGGCCATGCTGAGGTAGGAGTGGGGAGCTCTATAATGCCAGTGATCAGACCTTGTGAGGAGCACTGGGTGAAGAGCACATTGCCCTGAAACTATTTCCTCTCCGTCCGCTATAACCAGAAGAGAACAGGACACAGGGGACGTAGCCTCCACCCGCTACATCACCAGAGGACTTGAATGAGATCTCACCCTCCAACTGCGACATGGGGTTCTTAATGCAAATGAACTCATTGGGATCGATAGAGAACAGTGATAACGCAATAGCCCATGTGTTCTTTAATATGTCCACATTATCAGCCACCACACACAATGTTCACGTTACACTTCCCCAGGAAAACGTACTGACAGTACAGACACACATACTGAAACTGGTACTTAAGCACTGGAACGAGTACTGAAACAAGTACTGAAAGCATGACAGGGCACCTGCCAGGTGCCACCTTCAAACACTACCCCGTCTTTAAAAGCACCAGAGTGCATGTGGGAACACGGCTCTGGTTAAGAGTGTCACAGCACTTCTACTCTGACATCAGAACGCACACTAGTCAGCACACCACACACTGCCGCACGCCACAGCCAATAAAGGCAAAATCTGCACTTCAAATCTGGATGAAAATATTGTGCTGCCTCAAATGCTTGATTGTGGACACTGGCATGAGAAACCCAGCACATCACAAAGAGAAAAAAACATATCAAACAGCAACGAAATGAAGAAGCTCCCTTACACTGTAATCAATAGCAGTTCAAAAAATAAAAATAACCCCAAACTACACCCAACACTAGAGGGACCACAAATGCAGGCACCCTGCTCCTCTCATAACAGTTCAATTCACACTTCAGGTGATCTGCTTCCTAACAAAGACACCAGCACTTTGCAACACGCATTGCTGAGACATTTTTTTACGGTTCCCTTTTTCTTGAGGATTCAGCTCTCTGCAGTTGACTCCCTAATGCATTCACGTCAACACCCGCACTCTGGATCCTGCGCTCGGCCCTTAAAAGGCACAACATCATTGCTGTTTCTGTAGGGAGCGGAACAGTGATACGATGATCGTCCAGGAGAGGCTTCAAAGACACGAGAACAGCTCTGATCTCTTCAAAAAATAAACACAAGAACAGCTCTGATCACTTCAAAAAATAAACACAAGAACAGCTCTCGAACGCTCGAGTGCGTTGTGAATCGGGGATACACTGAAAACGATGAACCCACTGTCCAAGATGAATGCTAGGTCTTCAGGCCAGTCAGCAAAGCACCGTACACTCATTTCCAGGCTGTGAGGTGGGGGTTCTGGACCAAGGCATCGTGATAAGAGTCCCACAAGGCCAAGCACAGCTGCTGTAAAGTGCTATAAACAACCAACGTTCAAATCTGAGTGCATTGGTTAAATAAGAAGCCACACTGTTTGCTCAAATACACATGTGCACACACACACACAGAAATTAAGTTGCCATTTTATGTCAATTGTGATTTTCACCCCAATCAAAATGAGTCCTCTAAATGCCCAGTAGGGGACTGTGGTATACACACACACACACACACACACACACACACACACACACACACACACACACACACACACACACACACACACACACACACACACACACACACACACACACACACACACCAGTAAACACTAAGGGGCTGTTGGGGTTAAGTGCCCTGCTCAAGGGCACTTCAGCCATGGCCTCAGGCTGGAAAATCAAACCCATGACCCTCCGGTTACAAGACAAGTCCGGTTCCCAAACCACCGGACTATGACTCACACACACACACACACACACACACACACACACACACACACACACACACACTACTGACTCTACTGTGTTTAATTGGAGAAACACGTCTATAGCATAAAGGAACAGTTGTATCCTGTCTGTACAGCAACACACTGCAGGGGTTTCAATGCCCTGTCCCTGGATTGCTCTGCTTGGACACCTACTAACCTGATTCATGTGTTGATCAAACCAGGTCGATCAAACCCAACCACACTGGAACTCCACAGTGCCTCTTTATCTAATATTACATGATCTGATATTAGTTCAATCATGTAATATTTCACACCGGTGCACTAGACAAATATGGCAAAACTGGTCCCGGTCCAGACCAGCAGTGGTAAGAAGGTAGACACAAGGTGATGCGAGAGGAACTTAACCAATCATGATTAAACATCACTCCCCACCTCTGACTAACAGCCCACGAACACGCACTGGCAAAACCATGATGATGGAGCCGTGTCCGTCTAAATGAGAATCCACCACCTCCTGTAAACGTGCCCCCTAATTCCAGCCGCAATCATTCAGGTGCACTGTGCAATCCGACTTCAGCCCTGTTCAGCTCTAACTCCGAATTGGGGATCAGGAGGAGAAGAAAGCCAATCGCTTATTAAATAAATGTTAATGCATTTTTCCTTATTTTTATTTACACTCAATGTGAGGTACGTCATTGATTAATGAGTGTGTCTCCAGAGAGGAAGAGCAAATATGAGCTTCATTTTGTCAGTGGTTACTGACCCCAACACTAGATACCTTTAAATCCAGACTGAAAACCTTCATGTTTGAGCAGGCCTTCAGCTCAGTTTAATTACCTTTACTCTGTAACGGCACTTTTATCTTCATTAATTTAACTTCCTTTAAATCTACTGTTTTAATCATGCTTCCTATTTTAGATTTTATTGTGTTTGTTTCTTTTTTTATGTTTAAGTCTAACATTTTATTTTTACTGTTCTTATCTTTGCTCCCCCCCTTTAGATCTTATTTACTTTTTATTATTTTATTTACTGTACTTTTTACATTCTATGTTATTTTATTATATATTTTTCTTTATATATGTGATTAATTTCTTAAATCTATTGTTTTAAATTTTTCTGTGTTTTCTTTTCATTTGTAAAGCACTTTGAATGACCGTTGTGTATGAAAGGTGCTATATAAATAAACTTGCCTTGCCTTGCCTTGCCTTGCCTATGTAAAGGAAACGATGGAAGGCCATACCTGTGCGGCTCGGAGGGAACATTTAAATGACACACCTGTGTGGCTCGGAGGGAACATTTAAATGACACACCTGTGTGGCTCGGAGGGAACATTTAAATGACACACCTGTGCGGCACGGAGGGCACATTTAAATGACGTACCTGTGAGGTTGTTCAGGCCAAGCTGGCGGAGGCCAAAGTTGCCATCGCGGCGATAGTTGAGGAAGATGGCCAGAGCGTATCGGTCCTCGTACAGGCGGGTACCACGGATGATGCGAAGGTTCTCCAGAGGCAGGTAGTCAAACTGGTTGAGTGCCACCAGCACATAGCCAGTCACCTCCCGGATGGACTGCAGACAGGAACAAACAGCACAGGAGACGTGAGTTCAGGGTGACCTCTGCCAAAACGTTTGATATTTAAGATGCGTAACGTCCCATGGAGAACAAAAGAATTGCCAAACCGTTACAGACTCTCATAGTAAACATGACCTTGGGGAATCTGCCAGATTGCAAAAGTTAAATAAATGAATAAATAAAAGAGTTCCATGTTATTACATCCTGTGTCAACAGGGTAAAGGGTAATGAAGTGTGTCGGACTGACCCGGGTCTCGTGTTCTGTCAGGAGTGCTGCCCCTCTAGACAGTGGACCTACGAGACCAGCAGTGGGGTGGACGTGGGTCATAGCTCAGACACACAGACTGGGACATGTTCCCTCTGCAGGACGAATCTGAACCTCACATCCACAGCTGCTACAATGAAGGACACTGTCGAATCTGTGCAGTGTGTGTGTGTGTGTGTGTGTGTGTGTGTGTGTGTGTGTGTAAAATGTATGTATGCTTGAATGCATGTGCACTGTGGGTACAGTACTTGATGTTGTGTGTCTGTGTGTTGGTTCATGTGTAGAGATATTCTTATGCATTTTTCTATATTTGACTCTAGACGCAGGAGATGGTTCTGGAAGGTTCCTTTCCCTGGAAAAATCTCCAAAATGTTCCATTTACTTCAGGGTGCCTCAAAAATGTTTCATTCACACTGGTAGATTTGGTATGTTATTTTAGGACACAAACTGACTCTGTTGGCATGCTTTTTTGTGTGTGTGATGTGTGTGTGTGTCCAGAGCTCACACTCCTCCCCGTGAGCTGTGAGACAGGCTGAGCTCTGGTGCTGCTGTGACTGACAGCTGTCTGACAGGCTGATGATCCGCTCAGCTGTGTTGTGGAGCTCCGAGACTGACCACCTCTATCAACCAGCCTGACGGCGTCAGTGGTGAACCCTGCAGTCCTGCCCCAGCTGCCGGCCAGACGGCCAGACGGCCAGGGCATATGCCCACAGGACATCTATCTAGCTATTCATAATGTAGCTGCATGTCCTGTTATGATGGAATTACTGTGGTACTGTAACCTTAACCTAGGCTTAATCTGGGTTAAGGTTACTTCCGATATCTACCCCACACACCAACCCCACACATCTACCCCACACACCAACCCCACATATCTACCCCACACACCAACCCCACACATCTACCCCACACACCAACCCCACACATCTACCCCACACACCAACCCCACACATCTACCCCACACACCAACTCCACACACCAACCCCACACATCTACCCCAGAGCCTGCTGTATATCCAGATGTGATGAAGCAGTCATAAGAGAGACGGCAACATGTGTGTATTGTTCCTCCAGCGTTTGTCTTTGTCCTTCACTCCGTCTGCAAACCTCTGTGTTTAACCACAAATCTCTAAAAAACCTCACACCAGCACCAGAGCCATTTTACACACACATACACACACACACACACACACACACACTGCAACCTGCATAATACACATTTACTAATACATACATACAAGCCATCACAGATCAAATACCTCACACATCTACCAGGTCCTGCCATATACCCCGCACATCTACCAAGTCCTGCCATATACCCCGCACATCTACCAGGTCCTGCCATATACCCCGCACATCTACCAGGTCCTGCCATATACCCCGCACATCTACCAGGTCCTGCCAGATACCCCGCACATCTAACAGGTCCTGCCAGATACCCCGCACATCTACCAGGTCCTGCCATATACCCCACACATCTACCAGGTCCTGCCATATACCCCGTACATCTAACATGTCTTGCCATATACTCCACACATCTACCAGGTCCTGCCATATACCCTGCACATCTACCAGGTCCTGCCATATACCCTGCACATCTACCAGGTCCTGCCAGATACCCCGCACATCTACCAGGTCCTGCCATATACTCCACACATCTACCAGGTCCTGCCATATACCCCGCACATCTACCAGGTCCTGCCAGATACCCCACACATCTACCAGGTCCTGCCATATACTCCACACATCTACCAGGTCCTGCCATATACCCCGCACATCTACCAGGTCCTGCCAGATACCCCACACATCTACCAGGTCCTGCCATATACCCCGCACATCTACCAGGTCCTGCCATATACTCCACACATCTACCAGGTCCTGACATATACCCCGCACATCTACCAGGTCCTGCCATATACTCCACACATCTACCAGGTCCTGCCATATACCCCGCACATCTACCAGTTCCTGTCATATACCCCGCACATCTACCAGGTCCTGCCATATACTTCACACATCTACCAGGTGCTGCCAACACTCTGCACATCTACCAGGTCCTGCCATATACCCCGCACATCTACCAGGTCCTGCCATATACCCCGCACATCTACCAGGTCCTGCCATATACCCCACACATCTACCAGGTCCTGCCAGATACCCCGCACATCTACCAGGTCCTGCCATATACTCCACACATCTACCAGGTCCTGCCATATACCCCGCACATCTACCAGGTCCTGCCAGATACCCCACAGCCCTCACCACTGGCAAACTAAACCCATCCCAGTTACCTAGCAACCTCAGAAAACTGCTTCCATATTAGAAGAGGGTAACAAAAAGAAAATGAACAGAAAGGACTGGATGGGAAAAAAACAACAAACAGGGGCGTCTTTGTTGTACTCCGCCTAATTTAATTAAAGGATTAGTTTACTAAGATTTCTCTCAGCCTGTTTCCAACATCAATTTAAATTTCTCTTCCACTCCAACTAATTTATTTTCAAGCCACTGGATCAATACTTCCTAGGGAGGGGGAACGGGCCAGCCGGGCCTCTCTACCCTGCTGTTTACTCAATAATAAACTGCGTTGAGTGAAGGAAAAGCCGTCGTTGCATTTACAAGCTTCACTTACACACAGTGGCCCCATGTGCTTGGTTTTCTTTAACCTGCCATTTATCAAAGCATAACACCCAAACCCAGTGTGTCCGAGCGTGTCTGGTGCTTCTCTGCCTGGGATCTCTGAATTGCGGTACCATTTGGGCTTCTGCTGCCTGATGTCTAAAAACAACCCAGGACTGCCCCGGTGTGGTGCAGTAATGTCAACCAATTAAAACCCAAAAGGCTGTAGGGGGTGGTGCTGCCCTGTGCGTGACTCCGCCCACTACTACCGCTCAGGGCCCGCAGGGCACAGAATCTCTCCCGGGACACTTTTCAGTGAGAACTCAGGCGCAAGCTCCCTCTTTTTGAAGAGATCACAGGATGCAAAAACAGCCGTTGTGAGTCCATTTAGTTCGCCTGTTCACCCCTCCAGCTGGGTGCTGGAACAAAACGGGCGTGTCTAGATCTCACTGAAGAGTCAGACTACGAGGGACTGGTGCTCACACACAGATGTGTCCTGAACTAGTCGTGCGCTTTGGATATCAACCAGAAGCTTATGCTGGATATCAACCAACAACCAATGAGCAAATTGGAATTAGAAAAGTGAAATAAGAGCAGGAGTCATCAAGAACAATCGTCATAAGGACTATGTTAACAAACATCAAATTTAGCCAAATAATATAAAACTGCTCATAAGTACATGCTATCTTAAATGTTGAAAACGGTCCAGAACTCAAAATTCTGCATCAAAATGCACATTTGAAATAAAATTCCTGTGAATATGAACCATTCACTGAGAAATAAAACACAGTCTTGGTTTATTATACTGGTAGTTTGAAATACACCAAGGATGGTGAAAAAATAGCATTCTTCTCCAAAATATCTCTCCCAGGGACTGGAAAATGGTCTCAGTGGAAGCGTTACTCGTTTATAAAAGCCATGGGTGTGTTAGCCTGCCTCACTTCCCCCCTGGCTGGGGTTTGTTGGAGGGAGTGTGCAGACGGAAGAAAAGCCCCCTTCACTCCCGGAGACGTGCCCAGCGTGGGAATGCCCAGGGTCCTTCAGCCCAGCACCACGGACAGCAACGGATGGGGAGATGGCAGTCTCACGGAGAGAGAGACACGGGGAGAGAGACACAGGGAGAGAGACAAGGAGGACAGACAGAAAGCGAAAAAGGGGCAGTGGGAGGGAGGGCAGGACCGGGAGGTGCCGATGGAGAGAGGAGGTGTGCAGTCACACGGATCAGAGCCAGCCTCCTGTATATTTTAATGCATAATTAATACTCCACCTGTTCCAGTTCAGAGGGAAAGGCGGAGGGAGAGGAAGAAAAACAGAGAGATAGAGACACAGGGAAGGAGCGAGAACGAGTGAGAGAGAGACAGGGAGAGAGAGAATAAAACAAGGAGTGGTGTAGTAAGAAAGTGAATGAGATCTCGCAAGAGGAGAGAGAGAAAGAGAGGAAGAGAAAGGGAGAGGAAGAAATAACGGCAAGGAGGAATAGACAGAGATAGGGAGAGGGGGAGAGAGAGGGAGAGAAAAAAGAGGGAGAGATGAAAAATAGAGGCAGAGAGGGAGAGACAGAGAAAAAGAAAGAGAGAGAGAGAGAGAGAAAGAGAGAGAAAGGAATAGAGAGCAAGGCAGAGGTAGAAACAGGAGAGGGAGAGATAGATAGAGAGAGAGAGAGAGAGAGAGAGAGAGAAAGAAGGAGGAGGGGGGATCACCCAATTAAGAATAAAAGCCAAGAGTGTAATGACACCATTAGCATGTTTGAGAGACTCAGCACACGTTACCCTGATTACTACTCATTTACATACATATTGAAGTCGTTGTGTGCACCACGGAGGGGCGGGGTCCAGAGGAGGGGCAGGGAATGCCACCAAATGTGTTATGACACCGTTTGCCTGTTAGCACCTCTCGTGTTTTATGTTGAAGTGCTAATTTCACATAAGTCGCCGTGTTTTGTTACAAGCACGTGGCTCTCTTTCGGCCTCTACGGCGCCCCCTTGCTGAGCAAAAAAGTTCTCCCCATGCTCCTGTTGCTATATCTCTCATGCTCAGTTCAAACAGGAACCTTTAACCCTCCCTGCCTTGGATCTCAGACCTCGGGCTGATGCATGATTTAGCCGCGCCGCTTCACCAAAATCTAAGAACTTTTGATTTGACGAAGAAGAGCAAATGGGCTGTTTGCGTGCATTTCCAGAGGCGCGCAGCGCTATCGAACACGCTCCGGGCCCTCGGCGTGTTCACGGCACAAGGCTCTCGTGGGTCGCTGGAGAAAGCTGGGTCAGCGCGCACACGGAGGATGAAAACGGGCCAGCCGCAAAGCAGCTTTCAGCGCCCGACTTTGTTTCTGTTGCCAAACGCTTCCCCCGCGGGGTCTCGCTCGAAAAAAAGGAAACAGTTCGTAAAAGAATATGAGAGGGAATTCTTTAAATCAAGCTAATCAACCCCTTAAGTTTGAAGGACCTTTCCAACATCACAGAAAAGCTGGTTATTATTCCAAGTTGGTAATCAAAGGAGCAGGGGAGGAGTCCCGCAAGCGAGGGGTGACTTTGCGAGGCGGGGCAGGCTGGGGGAGCAGCTCGCCAGCGCGCCTCCGTCCCCGGGGCTCCTGAAAGGCGTGACAGACGCACGTGAAGCCCTTTCAAAGGCGGCGTCTGCAAGCCACTGGTCCATACGCCGCGTGCAATCCCCCAAGAGCCTTGCATCACAAAGGCAGATATTTCGATTACTTCTAAATCGCATACATGAAACTGCAATGCGCTGGAATTAGAAACATTACAATTCATCAAGAGTAAGAGGAATGTGTGTGAGGACCTGAGGGCAGATCACAGATCCACAGGTAATTTGCTGCCTGGGCCGCTGGATTGAGACTTTCCCAGCGAGATGCTATTCTGGGGACCGCAGAGCAGCACGCCTTCAAACTCCTCTCCACAGAATCCCTGGGCTCTCATTGGCAGAACAGGACATGCACACTGCCGTGGATAAGGGGCGTAAGCCAAAATGCTGAAAATGACAATGTAAAAGTGTCAGTCAAGGTCAATCTGCGGGCGAGATGCGAGATGATGATTTGAAATGTCTGATATGCAGTGTTTTAACTACAGCTTAAACTATTTCTTTTTGTCCCTCAGCCATTCAGTACAGAGCGGATCCATTTGTCCCAGGCGCTTTTGATTTGAAGCGAGTGGGGGGGGGGGGGGGGGGGGGGGGGTTTAGCGCTCGCCGGAGGCTGAGACGAACATCTCCAGCCCGAGAAGGACCAGCGCTGCCATTACTGAGGCGTCTTGAATGACAGGGACAATTACTGTGCAGAACTCTGGTAGAGGTGAAGGAGGGCGTGATAAGTGCCTACAGCAGTGGGGAGTTATCACTTCATTTTGGCGGTGAGGGGGGACGCGGTGAAGATGGAGGAGATATTGCTGCTCCTGAAGTGAGAGGTGCACGCTGGAAGAAGACGGGTCTCACTTGGAGGAAGCTGTGCCTCGGAGCCAACTGCGATGTCTACGGAACTTTCCAGAGAGTTCGTCGACCCCAAAACCCCCCCACACCCCCCACTCGTACAGTGAAGTGCACTATTGCCTTGTGCTCAGCTCCCAACCTAAAATGGACACCACCAGAACAACAGGGGGCGACCTAGCACCAGCCCCACCTTACTGAGCAGAGTCTGGATTGGTGGTGTTTGTGTGGGAGATGTACAGTTCCAAGCCATCTGGCTAGGTGTAGGGTGCAGGGTGTAGGGTGTAGGGTGTAGGGTGTAGGGTTGACCCCCCCCCCCCCCCCCCCCCCCCCCCAGCATGCTAGGCGTAGAGTTGACCCTCCCAGCATGCAATCACACAGCTAGCATGGAGTGGGGGTGAGAAACATACCTCACCATCAACTCCTCCATCTGCCAGGCTATGGCCACCAACAAGACCCCCATCTCAGCCTTACCAAATGTGCATAACAGAGTAATACAAAACACTGTCCTCATAATTATAAATCTGTACATTTTAAAGCTATATAGCAGTTTTACAACACTCATTATGTGATTTTATTAGAGCCATAGGTTCGTTAGTGTTAGTCATTACTCAAGCACACAGAAGGTCATGGTACAGACCAAACGCAGCAGAGAAACTAGCTGCATTATCCAGTGAGTTGCTCACATTGGTAAAACCATTGTGAGGAGCTTCAACTTTCACAGGAAAACCATTCCCATGAGTTTGTGGGTTATGAACGAAGCAGTCAGCATGATTAAGCAGTTAGCATGATTGAAAACAGAAATGCTAACTGGCTAATTGCTGGAATGGAAGAGTTGGAATGGAATATTTGAAGATACAGTGCATGAGAGAACAGCTCTCTATGTCTAATACTCTAAGACTCATATATGGAGGGTGTGAGTGTACACAATCTGTGTGAGTGTACATGTGTGTGTGTCTGTGTGTGGCACGTGTGTGTGTGTATGCTCTGATC